>NC_091058.1:31778905-32078905 GCF_000393655.2 Nicotiana sylvestris | reverse complement strand
GGAGACTTGGACAGAATAAAAGAGGGGGGCTGAAGATTGAAGAGAGAAAAATGAAAAATTCCGAAAAATATTAAGACTTTCAAAAAAGAAAAAAAATACAAATAAAAAAAAGAGCTGGAAATTGAAAGAGAGAGTAGTATACACCTGATAAATATTCTGATATACGGGTTCAGAAATTAAGGGTTAAACATTAATTAGTCTTTCAAATCTGAAAAGATTCCCTTGGCCTCTGTTCGTTGTTTGTTGTCGGTGTTTCTGGATTTTTATCTTGATTTTCTAATCTGTCACTGGGATTTCTGCTGACTGGATTGCTGGTTATTATTGTTGTTGCTGTGTTACGTACTACGTTGCTGACTTTCTTCCTCTTATATTGGCAATACCAGGTACACAACTGTAATTTTGGTATTTTGTAAGCTGAAATGAAGAATGGAATGTTAAATTTCTAATTTAGCTTTTTTTTTTCTATTAATTGTATTTGGGTTATTTCATGTGTTATTATTCTGTAAATCGCCGTCGTTTTGCATAACTAGACATATTGTAGCGATGTATTAAATAATGCTTTGCTTTAACCTGATTATTAGGTAGTATATATTTAAGCATGTTTATTACTGATTAAACTGTCTAATAATTAGAATGAGAAGAAAATAACGTAAAAATGACTTTATTAAATCAGTTTGGCAAAATTGATTAAGTTCACTATTTTTAAGGGTTTTAGTATCGCCAACATTAAGTTAATCGAAATCATGTAGCTAAATTTAGTTAAAACATGAATTTAAATTAATTTTGCAAATCAAGTATTAGGACATGATTTGAATTAAAACAAGGTTAGTTAAGGTTAAATTAATTAAATTTTATAAATACGCATTAGTAATCAAGATTGTTTCTAATTTTCAGTAGTTGTAAATAATTAATTTCAATAGCTCAAGTCATCTAACAATATGATTTTAATCCAGTTATCGGATAATTAGTTTTTTAAAAAAAAATTATTTGACAATTCCATATTGTATTTATAATTACAATTTTAGTAATATTCCTTTCCGCTAATATTTGTTTTAAACTAGTATTTGATATGTTATTTTTAAGTATGTAAAGATTGATTTTATATTTATAGACAAATTTAATAATAAAAAAAATGTAGTCATTTTAAGATATTCATAAAATAAGGGAGGATTTCGCTAAAAAAAAAATATAAACAATACAAAAATTTGCAGGGTCCTCCAATCTTATTTATTTTTTTAAATACTTAGATTCTGGGATGGGCCGTTTAGTAAATTTCACGGTCCTACCTAAAAGTATAACAACGCGTAGTCTTTAGGCGCGTTTTTAATAAGGGTATTTTCTTAAATATGGGTGTGCATTTATGTAACCCAAATCCCAATCTTGGCGGAGTCAAAATGCGTCAACAAATCACGTGTACACTGGTTGTGACGTGATTCGAGATGCGTTTTCACGACGTTGCAATTCTTGTATAAAATAATAATAATAATAATAATGATAAAAGCGGGTCAAAGTTAAATTTGCATATAAGCCCTTAATTGTTTAAAAAAAACAGATAAATAAGCCAAATATAATAGTTGAGCGACCGTGCTAGAACCACGGAACTCGGGAATGCCTAATACCTTCTCCCGGGTTAACAAAATTCCTTATCCGGATTTCTGGTTCGCGAACTGTAATACAGAGTCATTCTTTTCCTCGATTCGGTATTAAAATGGTGACTTGAGACACCCTAAATCTCCCAAGTGGCGACTCTGAAATAAACAAACAAATCTCGTTTCGATTGTCCTTTAATTGGGAAAAACTCCCTTCCGAGCCCCTTTGCGGCGGCGCTGGCGAAAAGGAGGTGTGACAGCTCTGGCGACTCTGCTGGGGATGACATGAACCCAGAATCTCTGGTTCAGGGTTCAAGAATTCGAGCTTAGAATAATTGTTATTATTTGGCTTTATTTATTATTTGATTTTATTACATGTTTTGGCTTAAATGTGCAAAATGTTGCTTTTATCGCTTTGATATTATCTGAACTGTATATAAACTGTGCCGAAACCCTTCTCTTCTCATCTCCGGGGATGTTCTCGCTGGCCGAGACTCTCTATTCTGTTAGTGTCATACCCTAAAATAAGAAAGAGGCCGGACAAGTTACAAAGTCGGACGATCTCGCTGGTCCCCGATACGTAGCCCCTCCTCGACTCGAGATGTCCACTCGGGTACACAGTCTAGAACAAATACCTAGGTTATGAACCTAGAATAACTCAGCTTCATGTCGGATCCCTAGTAGGAACGCTTATCTGCATCATGTTGCATTTGACCTAAGGGACTCAACACAGGGGTTGGGTCCGTCTAGAACTAGCAACCTGAAATGAAAAGACCATCCTGCTGCATCCTGTTTGCTTTATGCATTTATTTGCTTTAGAATTGCATGCTGACCGGCTTTGGAAAATCAGGAATATTGGAAAATTGTGAGGAAAAAAAAACGAAGTAACAGTGTAGAGAATTAATTGCTTATTTTAGAAAGAGAAAAAAAATAATAGTTTGTATTGCCATGAAAAATGAAAAAAAAAGTCTTGTTTTTAAAATGGTTTTTTTTTTATTTATTTATCTACGAAAATGTCAAAAATAAAAATAAAAAGAGTCGTGCGGTGAACGTGGTTTTATTATTTGTTGCAAATATATATATATCCAAAAAGTATTTTTCTTTATTTCCTTTCTAGAAAAGTTTTTTTTAAGCCCCAATTTTCAAATAAAAATCCAAAAATATTTTTCACTATTGATTTCTTTAGAAAGTCTTTTTAATTTTTTTTAAAATATAAAAATAAAATAAAAATATTTTCTTTTAATTTCTTCCAAAAATAAAAAAAAAATCATTCTTCTTTCAAAAAATTGAAAAGAAAAATCAAAATTCAAAAATATTTTTTGGAAGCATTTCTTTCATAAATTGAAAGTAAAATTCCAAAAAAATATTTTCTTTATTCTTTAGAAGTTTTTCTTTCAAAATTCAAAAAAAAATTAAATTTTTTTTTTCTTTAGAAATCTTTCTTTGCAAAAATGCTCCTTTTCTTCTTTATAAGTTTTTCCTTCAAAAAAATAAAATAATAATAAATAATATAAAAAAAAAGAAAAAAAGTTAGTTTGTTTAATTTATTCATGATCACCCGAACTACGCCGGTTTGATTCTCACAGGGTGTGAGATACGTAGGCAACCCTCATCGGGTCCAACTTCCCATTTTGCAAAAAACGACCAGAAAAGAAAAAATGACAAAATGTTGCCACTTTTATAAAAGAGTCAGGCGATGCCATGTTGCAAAAATAGCCAAACATTCCCTAAAGGGGCGCTGGAAGGCTGACTTTGCATAAGCAGCCACCTTTGGTCATTCTTTTACCTTTCGGCTGGTTAAATCCCTACAGCCTTAAAATCTTCATCCCTGAAGAGTCAAAAGGCCGTATTTGAAGAATCAGTCTTTCTTTTCCTCAAAAAATTAGGGAAAAATAGGAAAATTAGTTTATGAGTAAAATAAAGATTTTTCTTTTTGTCTAAATCACCTTAATAAATGTGCAGAATAAGCACGAGTAGGAATTCATCTGAGGCCATTATAAATGGGATCCCCTTGGGCAAGCATGTGGTGGAACGACTTAGAAGAATCAGGGCGAGATACAGTCAAGATGTACTTAGGAAACTTAGTTGGTTTACTGGACATTGTTCCGAGAGGGGACATTATAAGGGCGCTAAATTTTATTCTGGGACCCAGCACACAATGTATTTCATTTCTCAGACTTTGAGCTCACACCGACACTGGAAGAACTGGCAGGGTACATCGGGAGTCCCAAAGTCCCTATGAGAGAGCAGTATCTTATTGCACCAAGGACCGTGACCATACACAGATTTTTAGACACCGTGAAGATCCGCAGAGTTATACACAACCCAGAATTATCTGAAGGTTTTTGTAGTTTGGCATTCCTGTACGACAGATACGGTCATTTTGGAGGGTTCAACAACCCCGAGGGAAAGATCTGCAGCGGGGAAAACCAGCTGAAATGGGAAAGACATAGGTGTATTGCTTTCATGGTAGCCTTTCTAGGCCTTCTGGTATTCCCGAGAAAAGACGCAAAAATTAACATACAAGTCGCTGGGGTCGTCAGCACTTTGCTCAAGCAAAACAACAGCACTCTGGCACCAATGATAATAGCAGACATCTTCCGCGCTCTCACTGTTTGCAAAACCGGAGGAGGTTTCTTTGAGGGTTGCAATGTACTACTGCAAATGTGGATGATAGAACACCTATGTCATCTCCCTCAGTTTCTGAAATATGAGTCGTCACAAAAGACTTATATAGAAGAGTTTTCCACAAGGGTCAATAGGTTTAGCCTGCCATAAGGGGTCGCTGAATGGGTCACTCTGTTGCGTTCCGTCTCAGCAAACTAGATAGAATGGGCATTTGGGTGGCTACCCATAGATGAAATCATACACATGTCAGCCGCCGAATCTCATTTGTTGTTGATGGGTCTCCAAAGTATCCAGCCCTACGCGCCATACAGAGTGTTGAGATAGTTGGGGTGATACCAAATAGTCCCAAAGAAAGAGGATCTCAGTGGCCAGGTGGTCGAAATCGGGCCTGGTGGGCAGTTCCCTGAAGCAGTCGTTCGGAGAATATGGAATGAATGTCAAACCCTGAAAGTAGATACTCGTGTACAAGACCGGGCCAAAGGCGAAGTGTCGCCAAAATACCTCACATGGTACAGAAGAGAGCTTGAGCACCAGAGACCAACTAAGAGAGCTCACGTCCAAGACTTTGTAGAATCATCGCAAGCACAATGGTGTTGGCTAGCAAAAGAGAAAGAATATTGGGTCGAGATTGGAAAGTTAAAACAGCAAATTGAGGGGCTAAAATACCAAAGTAGCTTGCAAATTGATGTTGATACAGGAGAGAAAAGCAAGTTGATTCAAGAGAACAAGGCCCTGAGAGCCCGAATCCGCCAAGACAGAAAGAATGCCGGTGACCAATAGAAAAGTCGGTCCAATGAGAGGTTGATAGCAGAGTTGAGGAGTCAGGTCAGCAAAAGCCGAGAGGATTTGGAGAGATCCGAGGCTTGCATAGCGAGAATGTGGGTCAGATAGGCAAAAGGTACAATGACACGGAGAAAACATCTACAACAAGTCATAAGGGATTCTGAAATAAGCATTGGACTATTAAGAGAAACAAACTCCACTCTTCAGGAGCGGATCTTTAAACAAATCCGAGATGCCCAAGCAGACAGAAGGCGCTGTTATGATGTGATGGCCAGAATGGAAGAACAAATGGAGAGGTTTCAGGATCGACTCGCCGACAATGCTCAAGTACTGGGACTAAAGAACCGGCGAATAGAGCAACTGTTAGGGGAAAAGGATAACATCCGAGGTAGGATTGATGAGATTGGGCACTACATCTACATGAGATGCCTAGCATGTAAGCAAATACCTCGGGATACCCTTCTTGCCTCCATCATGGGCTACGTCCACCGGATCATGAATGAGTTGAAAAGCTTACAAAGGGATCTTACACCAAAGCCTGCGGAAAGGCCGAACGGTGCCTCGCAGGCACCAAAATTCAAGGCTTTAATGTATCCCTAGTTCAAGTCTGCACTTGTTTGTTTTTCAGAGTCTGTTGTCTACCCCTGTGTTCTCTTCAAACATTGTTAATAGTGTGGAGTCTGTATTTCGTTTGTTTTCTTTCAAATAACAGTTTGTAATAGCATATTTGGGTAATAGAATGTAAAATTGGGTCTTTATTTTACGGATGCATGAACTACGCCTGGTCTGATTCGTGCGGGGTCACGATACGTAGGCAATCTCTATAGGATTCGACCTTAATTTAAAAAAAAAGGAAAAAGAGAGAAAGAAGAAGAAAAGAAAGGTCCCTGAAACACTCAAAAGAGGCACAAATAAAATAAACCGAGATGATGCATGCGATCAGAGCAAAAGCATGTTAGAAATGGTTAACTGCCTAAGAACATTGCATTCCCCAACGTGCAATTACAATATATGTTAAGATTCTAACACTAACAAGTTTGTTGTTTTTTCAATCAGTACCAGTTAGTTTGTTAAAGCGTACTGGCACCGTACCATTATCAAACAAGATCAAAAGGGCCCATACCAGAAAGCATGACTGGTTCAGACAATAGTGTTGAGTCGGAAAAGACGGCAAATCAGATGCTGAAGGAAGCCATGGAAAAAATGGAAAAGATGAGGCTGGAAATGAATGAAATGCAGATAGCCTTAGCTAGAGCCCAAAAGGGGCATGAACTACCTGTTACTCATACTCTCCAACCAGGACACACGTTAGAATACCCCTCTCCCGGTCCTTCAACGAGTTTCCCAAGCCATCACTACTATCAGGGAAGAGAAGCCTATGATCCCCAAGCTCTACCACCCAATCAGAATCCTCTTCCACCAAATGTTCCCGTCTTTGTGGCGCCTGCACCAGCCCCATTGCACATATCGTCTAGCGAGCCATTGTTTCAGGCTCACGATACACAATATTACCCCCCCTGAACTCACATTCAAAGCACCCGAGCCACATACCTATAATCCCCACTTTTAGGTCCCGTCGGAGATTGAAAAGCCGGCCAAGAGCCCAGAGCAGGACGAGGTGATGCAGAAATTTAAAAGCCTGGAGAAGTCCTTCAGGAACATGCACGGGTTAGGCAACCAGGTCAGTGTGGCTTACAAGGATCTATGCCCTTTCCCTGACGTCCAATTACTAGCAGGGTTCAAGATACCCAAATTCGATTTATACCAAGGGCATGGAGATCCTATGGCACATCTACAGGGCTTTTGTAGCAAGATGAGGGGAGCGGGGGGAAAAGATGAGCTACTGATAGCTTACTTTGGCCAGAGTTTGAGCGGGTCGACATTAGAGTGGTATACAAGACAAGATCCGAGCAGGTGGTACACCTGGGATGATCTGGCACAGGCTTTCGCAGGACACTTCCAATACAACCTTGAGATAGTCCCAGACCGTCTCACATTGCTAAAGCTTGAGAAGAAACCCGGAGAGAGCTTCCGGGAATTTGGGTTCCGATGGAGAGAACAGGCAGCCAGAGTTGATCCTCCAATGAGGGAAAACGAAATGGTGGACTATTTTCTGCAAACTCTAGAGCCAACGTACTTTGGTCACCTGGTGACGTCAGTTGGCAAATCCTTCAATGAAGTGGTGAAGATGGGAAGTATGATAGAAGAGGGACTTAAGTCCAATAAGATCCTGAGTTACTCAGCAATTAAGGCAATAACTCAGGCCATTCAGAGCGGCACGGGAGGTGCGCTCGGAAAGAAAAGGAGAGAAGAGGTCACGACAATAGAGGCCGGCAATTGGTCCAGATCTAGAGGTCATTCCCCTCATTACCAACCCAGACCCCATCATCTAAACTACCCACACATTCCAAATTACCCTCCACAACCCTACTACCCACCACAAGAACAACATTTTTCCGTCCATCAAGCCCAGACATATACTCAACCTCCGGCTCGCCCGCAATGGCGCGCGCCAGCTCACCACAATACATACCTACCTCCACATAATACCTACCCACCATCACAAAACACCTATCCACCGCCAAGAGCCTACATGAACCCTCCAAGGATGGGTTTCAGGGGAAATCTGCCTTCCAGAAATGAAAGACTGCAAAGGCAAAGAACCTTTACTGAGTTGGGAGAAACTTATACTGCCTTGTTCCACAAATTAAGGCAGTTGGGTTTATTAAATCCTGTTGAGCCTAGGTTGCCAAATCCCTTACCCCAAAATATGGATCACTCGGTAAGATGTGAATATTGTTCGGGAGCTCCCGGACATGATACCGAGAAATGTTGGAGGCTGAAACATGCAATACAAGATCTTATTGATACCAACAAGATCGAGGTACAGGCACCGGAGGCACCCAACATTAACCAGAACCCATTGCCAAAGCACCACGAAGCCCACATGATCGAGCTTGTGCACGAAGGAGGGGAGCCAAAGATACCCTCACAGATAGTGATGATGATCCGTGCCACTTCGAAAGAAAAATCGACCGGTGGGGAATCAGAGGTACAGTTGAAGGGGGAAGATGTCAAGCCAGTGGTGATATTAGGGAAGAATCCATCCACCGCTACAAAGAAACCAGAGCCAACCAAGTTGGTAGTATCGGGAGCATCATCTGCACCCGTAGTTGTTGTGAAAGGGGTCTACAGGGAACCGGTCATCATAAAGCCGGTAGTCCAATTGCCAGTGATTGATATCAAGGCGGTGCCTTGGAAGTATGAAAAGGCAGTGGTAATGTACAAAGGAAAGCAAGTGGAGGAGGATAGTTGTGAGGCGCAGGGACTGACTCGATCGGGATGGTGTTTTACTCCCGTGGAGTTGAGAAGGTCCAACCCAGCAGTAACAAAGAAACCCGTGTTAGAAGAAGAGGCAGAGGAATTCCTGAAAAAGATGAAAGTGCAGGATTACTCCGTTGTTGAACAATTGAAGAAACACCGGCCTAGATCTCGTTGTTATCACTATTGATCCATTCGGACGAGCATCGCCGGGCCCTGATGAAGATACTAAATGAAACTCATGTGCCCAATGAAATTTCAGTGAACCACCTTGAAACGATTGCCAACAAAATTTTTGAGGTAAACAGGGTAACGTTCTCTGATGACGATTTGCCAGTGGAAGGCACAGAACATAATAAAGCTCTCTACTTGACTGTCAAATGTGAAGATGTGGCAGTTACTCGGGCGTTGGTGGATAACGGTTCAAGTGCCAATATTTGTCCATTATCCACACTGAACCAGTTGAAGATTGACCATGACAGAATCTACAAGAACAGCGTTTGCGTCCGAGGATTTGACGGAAGTGGAACAGACACCATGGGGGATATTATACTCGAGTTGACCATCGGCCCGGTCGAGTTTACTATGGAGTTCCAGGTATTAGATGTCGCGGTATCGTATAACCTTTTGTTGGGACGGCCGTGGATCCACGCGGCCAAAGCAGTGCCATCCACATTCCATCAAATGGTCAAGTTTGAATAGGACAGACAAGATGTCGTGCTGCATGGGGAAGACACTACGTGCACCATGGGAGGTGCCATTGTGCCATTCATAGAAACCAACGATGACAAAGGTCCCTAGGTTTACCAGATTTTTGATGCAGTGTCAGCAAACAAGATTCCCGAGGGTAAAAGCATTACACACCCCAGGATAGCTTCCGCAACCGTCATGATAGTTTCGGAGATGCTAAGTAATGGGTTCGTGCCAGGAAAAGGTCTGGGGGCTGAGCTCCAAGGAATTGTTCAACCTGTCTCTTTGCCCAAGAATTTAGAGACTTTCGGATTGGGATTCAAACCAACTGCAGCAGATATAAAGCGAGCTCGGAAAATGAAGAAGAAAGTTTTGGATTCTTCCCAAGCCAGTCCCGCGTCTCTCTAGATCTTTTGTTAGAGCAGGTGTCACAAGGTCGTCAGTCCCGAAAATTCGTGGATCATTGATTGGGCCAGATGGAGATTTGGATGAGGGCTTAGAAAAAATGTTTGCAGATGTCAACACAATAGAAGCTGGAGAGGATTCTAGTAAGGCAGACATACAGTTTGTGGGGCCTAGGGCCAGTGTGAACAATTGAACAGCTACTCCTCTTCCTACTCGGAGGGAGTCCTGGTAGTTGGCTCTGATTTTCCTTTTTGTTTTCTGGATTATTCCAGGGTTGTAATCCAGATTCCTTTTTATTTTTTACTGCTCAACAAAGTGTGAAACCTTGTTATCCCATAATTCAATAAAACGAAAAAGTTTCTTCTTTATTCCTTATTTTATATGTTATTTTTAATTTTGTTTCCTTCGTTTCTTTTTCTGAACAGTTCTTTTCATACTGGTTCTAATGACATGGCATGCACAACGGATCTTCAACCTAGTCTAAAAGATCAATCTGATTCCGAACTAACTATACAAGAGGTCGATTATGATGATGAATCGAAATATGATGAGGATGAAGCCTTCGAGGAGATAAACAGGGAGTTAAGTCAGTTTGAAGAAAAATCCAAGCCCAACTTAAATGACATAAAAGCCATCAATTTAGGGGATGCCGACGATATCAGAGAAACTAAAATAAGCATCCACATTGCACCAAATATCAGGGAAGAATTGATCAAAACACTTATTGAGTTCAAAAACGTTTTTGCATGGTCATATGATGACATGCCGGGGTTAAGCACAGATTTAGTGGTTTATAAATTGCCCACTGACCCGGCATGTCCTCCCGTCAAGCATAAATTGAGGAAGTTCAAAACAGATATGAGTGTGAAGATTAAAGAAGAAGTAACGAAGCAGCTGCAAGCAAAGGTTATTCGTGTCACTCGATATCCTGATTGGTTGGCTAATGTGGTGCCGGTGCCAAAGAAAGATGGGAAGATCAGGGTGTGTGTCGATTACCGCAATCTGAACAGGCAAGCCCAAAGGACAACTTTCCTTTACCCAACATCCATATCTTGATTGACAATTGTGCCGGACGTGAGATCGGATCTTTTGTAGATTGCTATGTTGGGTATCATCAGATTCTGATGGATGAGGAAGATGCGGAAAAGACAACCTTCATTACGCCGTGGGGAACTTATTGCTACCGGGTGATGCCATTTGGTTTGAAGAATATTGGGGCTACGTACATGAGAGCAATGAATACTGTGTTTCATGACATGATCCATAAACAAATCGAGGTGTACGTGGACGATGTGATCATAAAGTCTAAGCATCAGGAAGACCATGTAACAGACCTAAGGAAGTTCTTTCAAAGACTTAGAAGGTATGATATTAAGCTTAACCAGGCTAAATGTGCCTTTGGTGTTCCCTCTGGAAAGATGTTGGGATTCATCGTCAGTCGGCGAGGTATTGAACTGGACCCGTCAAAGATCAAATCTATCCAAGATTTGCCACTGCCGAAGAATAAGACAGAAGTAATGAGTCTGTTGGGAAGGTTGAACTACATCAACAGATTTATTGCTCAACTCACAGCAACTTGTGAACCCATCTTTAGATTGCTGAAGAAAGATGTCGCGATAGAATGGACGGCAGAATGTCAGGAGGCATTTGACTAGATCAAAGGATATTTATCCAATCCACCTGTGTTGGTTCCACCTGAGCCGGGGAGGCCATTAATCCTTTATCTAACGGTCCTGGAGAATTCGTTTGGCTGCGTGTTGGGGCAATACGACATCACAGGAAGGAAAGAGCAAGCCATTTATTATCTCAGCAAGAAGTTTACAGTCTATGAGAATAAGTACACTCAACTTGAGAAGACATGTTGTGCTCTAACTTGGGTAGCACAGAAGTTTAAGCATTATCTGTCGTCATATACTACTTACCTTATTTCATGCCTGGATCCATTGAAGTATATTTTCCAGAAGCCTATGCCCACAGGAAGGTTGGCAAAATGGCAGATATTACTCACAGAGTTCGACATTGTCTATGTGACGAGGACAGCCATGAAAGCCCAAGCATTGACCGATCACTTGGCTGAGAATCCTATTGATGAAGAATACGAGCCTTTGAGGATGTATTTTCCAAATGAAGAAGTGATGCATATAGAGGAGTTAGAACTGACTGAGGAACCAGGGTGGAAGCTTTTCTTCGATGGGGCTGCGAATGCAAAAGGAGTTGGAATAGGAGCGGTACTTATTTCGGAAACAGGACATCACTATCCTGTTACAGCTCAGCTACGTTTCTATTGTACCAACAACATGGCTGAATATGAGGCATGCATTCTGGGATTACGTTTAGCTGCAGACATGGATGTCCAGGACGTCTTGGTCTTGGGAGACTCGGACCTTCTGGTACATCAGATCCAGGGTAAATGGGAAACACGGGATTTGAAGCTCATACCATATCGACAATGTTTGCACGATCTGAGCAAGCGATTTCGATCAGTGGAGTTCAGACACATCCCGAGAATTCACAATGAGGTTGCTGATGCTTTGTCCACTTTAGCATCGATGTTACACCACCCAGATAAAATTCATGTTGACCCGTTGCACATCCAGGTTCGTGATCAACATGCTTATTGCAATAGGGTAGAGGAAGAAGTGGATGGTGAGCCATGGTTTTATGACGTCAAGGAATACCTCAGAATGGGGATATACCCGGAGCAGGCCGCCGAAGATCAAAAAAGAGTCATTCGGCGATTGTCAAATGGATTTTTCCTCAGTGGAGGAGTGTTGTACAAAAGAACCCCGGATTTGGGATTGCTGAGATGTATAGACGCCAGTCAAGCCACGACAGTTATGACAGAGGTACATGCTGGAGTCTGTGGGACCCATATGAGCGAATATGTATTAGCAAAGAAGATCCTTCGAGCAGGGTATTATTGGCTCACCATGGAGCATGATTGTATCAGTTTCGTGTGAAAATGCCATCAGTGTCAGATACACGGAGATTTGATTCATTCTCCGTCGACAGAATTACATACAATGTCAGCACCATGGCCATTTGTGGCGTGGGGCATGGATGTCATTGGACCCATTGAGCCGGCAGCTTCAAACGGTCACAAGTTCATTCTGGTAACCATCGATTATTTCACCAAATGGGTGGAGGCCAAGACTTTCAAGTCAGTGACCAAAAAGGCGGTGGTGGATTTTGTTCATTCCCATATCATCTGTAGATTTGGGATCCCGAAGGTGATCATCACGGACAACGGTGCTAATCTTAACAACAATTTGATGAAAGAAGTATGTTAACAATTCAAGATTACACATCGTAATTCCACCCCGTATCATCCCAAGGCGAATGGTGCAGTTGAGGCAGCTAACAAAAATATAAAAAAGATTTTGAGGAAGATGGTAGAAGGGTCCAGACAGTGGCATGAAAAGCTATCATTTGCATTATTGGGTTATCGCACCATTGTTCGTACATCAGTAGGTGCAACTCCTTATTTGTTGGTATACGGAACTGAAGCAGTGATACCAACAGAAGTTGAGATTCCATCCCTTCGGATTGTCGCTGAGGCCGGGATTGATGATGATGAATGGGTCAAAGCCCGACTGGAGCAGTTGAGTTTAATTGATGAAAAAAGATTGGCAGCAGTATGTCATGGCCAGTTATATCAGAAGAGAATGGCACGAGCATACAATAAGAAGGTGCGCCCTAGGAAATTTGAAGTAGGGCAGCAAGTATTGAAACGGATCCTCCCACATCAGATCGAGACAAAAGGCAAGTTCGCCCCGAATTGGCAAGGGCCGTATATTGTGACTAAAGTATTATCCAACGACGCTTTACGTCTGACAGATGTCGAAGGAAGATGCGTCGACATGGCTATCAATTCTGATGCAGTCAAAAGATATTATGTGTAATTTCTTTTGTTGTTTATTTGTTTGTTTGTACTTAGTGCGTATCGGATAATGAAATGACGGAGGCAATTCTTTCTTCTATCTAAACACTTTTAACCTTTGCTTTACCCCTTTGAGCCTTACTTATCCTTTTATACCCCTCTCTTGGAATCATTAATGAAAAATTAAAAAAAAAGAGAAAAGAAGTAAAATAGTAACAAAAACAAGAAAAAAGGTGAAGGTCGCAAGAAAACAAAGGAGTCAAGTGAACTACGTTCGACCTGATTCCTCAAAGAGGATACGTAGGCGCCTCACGGCTCGGTCATAATGTAACAAAAAATCAAAAAAAAATCCCCAAGCAAGAAAACTGGGGCAGAAGTTATGTTTTCCAATTTTTTTTTAAAAAAGAGTTTGATTCCAAGAGTTGTAATGTTTTACCCATCAAAGTTATTTTGAATTTTATATTCTTTTCTTCTAAAACTCATATTGATGTCCAAAAAAGACCTCCCGATCAGTATCCGAGGGGTGCTAAGACATGCAAATGAAAGCCGATAATAACACGTCGGTCCCCGACTGAATGAGGATCATGAGCTGAAAGAATTGATAGCCATAAGAATTCCCAACAGAGAGGATCTTACCGGCAACACTCCAATCCCCAGCTGAGAGAAGCAAAATGAGAGAGTCTTATCGGCGAAAACCTTCACAGGCACCATAAGGCGACGTAAGCTGAGAGAAGCAAAATGAGAGAGTCTTATCGGTGAAAACCTTCACAGGCACCATAAGGCGACGGGAACTGAGAGAAATGAGAGAGTCTTATTAGTTAAAATCCCGCGAAGGGCACTATGAGGCGACAAGATAGATTGGCGGAAAGGATCCGCATTTCGCAAAGAGGTGGGCACCTATTTATCCCCAACAAGTGAAGACATCAGAAAGATTGATCGACACAAATAGACTGGGTTGATTAATCCGGAATGCATAACATGATTGTTGGAATCGGTTATACCACCCAGATAAGTTCATTTCTTTTCATTCCCCATCATTTGCTCAGAAAGATTTTATCTTTTTCTATCTTTTTATTTCTTTGTTTAAAAGACTTTTTCCAGAAATTTATTTTTTAGAAAGGTCTTTCAGAGCTTACTACCAGTTGCCAAAATGGTACAACGTAAAATGTGAAGAGGGCAGGCCAGAGACAAGGCAATAAGACAAAAGACGTTGGTTGCTAGGCCGAATAATATTGGTCTAAAATGGCAAGGAAAGTACGGGGAAGAACCGGAAAAAAACATGTTGAGGAAATTGTGGGCCAAGCTCCAAGAGGATCCCCAGCAGGACTTCGACCGAATATCGACCAAGTTCTGAGGTGGTCGGACAACATAGAGTGGGAAAGGAAGAAAGGAAAATCCATCTTCAGCAAAATAACCCCCAACAAGTTTTGAGATACAGAATGGGGAAGGGAAAAATGGAAAAACCATCCCCAGCAGAATGTTATCCCCAGCGAATAACATCATCCCCAACAAATTTTGGGAATGCCAAGTAGGAATAAGGGGAAGGGAACAATCATCCCCATCAGGAGTGACATGACCACTCGCCATATTTTAAAAAACTAACTAAATTTTCTTTGATTTGAACAGGAAAATAAAGTGTTGATGATGCCAGAACTGGGGCAGAAAATTTTCTGCCACAAGTGAAAATTTTCTCGGAGAATCGAGGAAACAAATTCAAGTTATTCTTTACCATTAGGCGCTCACCTGTATAATAAGGGAATACATTTCATGTCTTTACCATTAGGCGCCCACCTGTATAACAAGGGAATACATCTCATGTCTTTACCACTAGGTCGCCCACCAGTATAATGCGGGAATACATTTTTATTTTTCATTTCATGTCCTAGGTCGCCCAGCAGTATAATGCGGGTATACATTTCAGTTTTTCATTTCTAGGTCGCCCACCAGTATAATGCGGGTATACATTTCTGTTTTCATTTCATGTCCTAGGCGCCCACCAGTATAATGCGGGAATACATACATTTTTCATTTCATGTCCTAGGTCGCCCACCAGTATAATGCGGGTATACATTTCAGTTTTTCATTTCTAGGTTGCCTACCAGTATAATACGGGTATACATTTCTGTTTTCATTTCATGTCCTAGGCGCCCGCCAGTATAATGCGGGAATACATACATTTTTCATTTCATGTCCTCGGTCGCCCACCAGTATAATGCGGGTATACATTTCAGTTTTTCATTTCTAGGTCGCCCACCAGTATAATGCGGGAATACATACATTTTTCATTTCATGTCCTCGGTCGCCCACCAGTATAATGCGGGTATACATTTAAGTTTTTCATTTCTAGGTCGCCCACCAGTATAATGCGGGTATACATTTCTATTTTCACTTCATGTCCTAGGCGCCCACCAGTATAATGCGGGAATACATACATTTTTCATTTCATATCCTAGGTCGCCCACCAGTATAACGAGGGAATACATTTCATATTTTTTCATTCAGGCGCCCACCTGTATAACGAGAGGAATACTTTTCAGTCTTATACTTCAGGTCTGGAAATCAGTAACCCACCGGAAGGCAGAAGGTTACAACAAAAATCCCCGGCATAACAAATCTTAATGAAGGAAGCCATATCCCCAGTAGACTGAGCAAAATGATGAAAACTGGTATTCAGAAAAGCAAAATGCCAGTGTCATCCCCACGTTCTCGGAAGAAGAGCACCGGAAGAAACACAAACCGACAAGAAAGCAAGGCATCAGGAACAAATGGAAGATAGATGTGATCTTGTAATCCGTATTATAGCATAACTTCTTGATTTTTCTTTTAAGCATGGTGTAATAAGGAGGTCAGCAAACAGAAAAAGTAGCATGCAACAACAGTAATATTGCAGTCCCATGGTAGTCGCAGCTATCAAAACTTTCCGAACTACATTGACCTGATTCCTGTTCAGCCCAGGATATGTAGGAAATCTCTGAAGCAAAGGTTCGGTCAAATCTTTCAAAAATGCTTCACACGGAGTACTCGAACGGGCAAAAATCGCTCGTATCCGCTCACTTTATTTTTGCACGAAAACCCTTCGTGTTTTCGGACAAAGAGGGGCAGCTGTGAGCACGTGATTTTTGCCTTATGAAAGAATTACTCCCAAAAAATTCAAAATAAAACGATTTTCCTTGGTGTGCAATTTTTGAATTTTTGTGGTATTTTTGTATAATTATTTGTGTTTTTGTCTGTGCATGTTTATTTGTTTAAATTAATAAAAATATAAAATATGTCGCATTTTCATTTAGTATTTATTTAAGTTTGTTTTACAAAAATGAGAAAATCATAAAAAAATAATGTACGTTGCATTTTAGCATTTAACGTCTAAATTGTGCGATTTTATCGTTAATTGCTATTTAAATATGCGATAATAGTTATTTGGAATTAATTAGTATTTTTGATAAGTTAATTTAGTTTATAACTTAATTTAGAATTTTAGTTTTATTAATTAGAAAGTAGAAGAAAATAGAGCAAAAAATATAAAGAAAATCGGGATTGGGCCTTTCCTTCAATTTTAAACCACAAGCCCAAAGAGTTTTCCCCATGACCCGGTCTATTTCAACCCGGGTCGACCCGGTCTGCCCCATGGCCCAACGACCCCACTCCTATCTTCCCATTTTTTTTTTCATTTTTCACTCCAAAAACCCTAACACCTAAAGCTACCCGCCCCCCTCTTCTTCTTCCTCTCTTTCTCCTCCTACCCCAAGCTCCTCCCATGGCAGCCCTTCCCCCTCACACCCCTGCCCCCTCAAGTTAAACACACATATACGCACACAAATAACACATATACGCACACATACACAACGCGTACACACACAGCTCGTCGACCTCCCTCTCTTGTCCGCCATGGCTGCGTCTTCAAGATCTTTAAGACGAGCACGAAATCCCGACGCATTGTTGCCATCCGCTGCGACCACTGCTTCCGCTTCTTCCAGCTTCGTCATCATCGAGTTTGAGCTCGACACCCATGGTTGCTGCTGCGTTTTCTTCTTCGTCGCGGCCAAACGACCCTTGTCGTTGCTGCTGGCCTCTTCTTCTTTGGATCGTCATTGTTGTTGCTTCTTCTTCTCCATTCGTTGCTGCTGCTGCTGCGTTTCACATCCAACGCCGAGCTGCTATCGTTGCTGGTCACTTCTTCTCCGTCCGCTGCTGCGTCTTCTTCTCCTTCACGTCGCCATGGCCGCTGCTGCGTTCTTCTTCTCCACCTCGCCGCTACTGCTGCTGTCCGCGGCTTCCTTCTTCCATTCTTCGATCGTCGTTTCGATTCGGTTAGTGGGTTTGAGTTTCATTTTGTCCGTATTTTGTTTGATATTTTCGGATCTAAAATTAGATATGTTCGATATTAATTTCATGCTTATCGTTTTGTTATTTTCTTCAGTTTGTTTCATTTTTCTTGTTTATTTTTTGTAGAAATTGTTAGTTTAATTATAATATTGCTAGATTTAAATTGAAGTTCAATTAATTATTTTTTTTTAGTTTGTTTTATTAATTTAAAAGGATTTAGTTTTTAATATAGAAAAGTGTTAGTTTAAATCATGTGAATCTGTCATGTTTGTTGTTTAATATAGATTTAATTCGTGTTCATTTTGTTTGAAGTTCGTTTTTAATTCAGTGATTTAATGTGAGTTTATGTTTTGGTTTTTAATTTTTTGATTTAGTTGAATCATGTATCTTTGCTGTAATTTTGTTGGATTTAATTTGAAGATCAATTGATTATTTGAGTTTAGTGATTTGAATCTGTTTATTTATTTTGTTTAAGTTTAATTTGAATTTGAGCTCATGATTTGAATATACTTGTTTGTTATTGTTGTTGAATCTGAAAGTAGATTTGTTGTTTAAAGATTGTTCAATCAAAATAATTCCAGTTGTTTCTTTGTTGTTCATCATATAGTTTGAGTTTGTTCATAAAATCTGATTAGGAATTGGTTATAGCTGCTATATTTTGGTTAGAATTGATTAGTTGAACTTGTTATAGCTAACGGGGTATATTGGTAAATTACAGTGTTTTCAGGGTCAAAATGGTAATTTCAGTAAGGTCAGAGGGGTATTTTTGGAATTAAAAATCTGAACAATTATTTATTTTGAGTGCTTTGTCCATTAAGATTAAATAATTTTTTTAATAATATTAAAATAGTACATGGTGGGGAACAAGATATAATGGTGGGGAATAATGCAATTGTTTAATATAAACATGGGGAACAAGATATAATGGGGTATTTGTTTAATGTAGTTGGGGACAAAACATTAGGTAGTGGGATTAAAAGGGGGATGAGTGGGAAGATAATGGGTTTTATGTTTAAAAAATGCTGAAAGATGGTAATAAATAGAGGAGACTTGGACAGAATAACAGAGGGGGGCTGAAGATTGAAGAGAGAAAAAAGAAAAATTCCGAAAAATATTAAGACTTTCAAAAAAGAAAAAAAATACAAATAAAAAAAGAGCTGGAAATTAAAAGAGAGAGTAGTATACACCTGATAAATATTCTGATATACGGGTTCAGAAATTAAGGGTTAAACATTAATTAGTCTTTCAAATCTGAAAAGATTCCCTTGGCCTCTGTTCGTTGTTTGTTGTCGGTGTTTCTGGATTTTTATCTTGATTTTCTAATCTGTCACTGGGATTTCTGTTGACTGGATTGCTGGTTATTATTGTTGTTGCTGTGTTACGTACTACGTTGCTGACTTTCTTCTTCTTATATTGGCAATACCAGGTACACAACTGTAATTTTGGCATTTTGTAAGCTGAAATGAAGAATGGAATGTTAAATTTCTAATTTAGCTTCTTTTTTTTCTATTAATTGTATTTGGGTTATTTCATGTGTTATTATTCTGTAAATCGCCGTCGTTTTGCATAACTAGACATATTGTAGCGATGTATTAAATAATGTTTTGCTTTAACGTGATTATTAGGTAGTATATATTTAAGCATGTTCATTACTGATTAAACTGTCTAATAATTAGAATGAGAAGAAAATAACGTAAAAATGACTTTATTAAATCAGTTTGGCAAAATTGATTAAGTTCACTATTTATAAAGGGTTTTAGTATCGCCAACATTAAGTTAATCGAAATCATGTAGCTAAATTTAGTTAAAACATGAATTTAAATTAATTTTGCGAATCAAGTATTAGGACATGATTTGAATTAAAACAAGGTTAGTTAAGGTTAAATTAATTAAATTTTAGAAATACGCATTAGTAATCAAGATTGTTTCTAATTTTTAGTAGTTGTAAATAATTAATTTCAATAGCTCAAGTCATCTAACAATATGAATTTAATCCGGTTATGGTATAATTAGTTTTTTAAAAAAATATTATTTGACAATTCCATATTGTATTTATAATTACAATTTTAGTAATATTCCTTTCCGCTAATATTTGTTTTAATCTAGTATTTGATATGTTATTTTTAAGTATATAAAGATTGATTTTATATTTATAGATAAATTTAATAATAAAAAAAATGTAGTCATTTTAAGATATTCATAAAATAAGGGAGGATTTCGCTAAAAAAAATAAAAATAAAATATACACAATACAAAAATTTGCAGGGTCCTCCAATCTTATTTTTTTTTTAAATACTTAGATTCCGGGATGGGCCGTTTAGTAAATTTCATGGTCCTACCTAAAAGTATAACAATGCGTAGTCTTTAGGCGCGTATTTAATAAGGGTATTTTCTTAAATATGGGTGTGCATTTATGTAACCCAAATCCCAATCTTGGCAGAGTCAAAATGCGTCAACAAATCACGTGTACACTGGTTGTGACGTGATTCGAGATGCGTTTTCACGACGTTGCAATTCTTGTATAAAATAATAATAATAATAATAATAATAATAATAATAATAATAATAATAATAATAAAAGCGGTTTTAAAAGCTAAATTTGCATATAAGTTCTTAATTATTTAAAAAATCAGATAAATAAGCCAAATATAATAGTTGAGCGACCGTGCTAGAACCACGGAACTCGGGAATGCCTAATACCTTCTCCCGGGTTAACAGAATTCCTTATCCGGATTTCTGGTTCGCGGACTGTAATACAGAGTCATTCTTTTCCTCGATTCGGGATTAAAATGGTGACTTGGGACACCCTAAATCTCCCAAGTGGCGACTCTAAAATAAACAAACAAATCACGTTTCGATTGTCCTTTAATTGGGAAAAACTCCCTTCCGAGCCCCTTTGCGGCAGCGCGGGCGAAAAAGGAGGTGTGACACTCATATGTTTGGGAACACTTTGAGGTGGTAGAAGAAAATGAAGAAATTCACAAAGTAAAGTGCAAGAACTGTGGTCGAGTCTTAAATCTTCGTCCAAAGTGTATATAAAGAGTTGTCTTGAGCGTCCTTCAGAAATTCGTATTTAAGTTGATTTGAGACAATTTATGTTATTTTAAAATTATTAGACGTATTTATGCTTAATGTTTTAGTTTGTTAGATTAATTTGAAGTATTATTATGCATGAAAATTTAGTTTTACTCTTTTTTTGTTAATTTACTTGTTAAATACAAACTTCAATTTGTAATCTATATACATACATATATATAATTCTGGGAATTGTGGCGAGCCTCATTGACCAGGAATTGCTTTTATCTTTTTTCTCCTTTTTTTTTTTTTTTTGCGATTTTCCCTTTTTTTAATTGATTTATCGGATCATTTTAAAATGCCAAAAGTTCCCTCATTAATGTGTAAAGGTATGTTAAAGAAATGAGCCGTTAAAGAAATAAAAGTTACTCTGCTAGAATCCCAAACCCAACAGTTTGTAACGGCACACCAGTTATCATCTCATGCCGCTTCGGTACTCTCCCTAATGAAAAACAAATTAAAAATTGCAGACCAGTTATTGTTTCCTAACTCAGGAATGAATACAGTTACCATTACAAACTTGTCTATAAATATTTCATGCAGTTTCTCGTCATAGGCATCGGTTCTCCTTTTGATCACAATAAACCCTATCCTCTCCTCTTTAGAGATCACCACCTGTGCATCTATTTTTGGCAAGCCTCTAATTCACAGTACCAAGCGCAAACCGAAATTCATGTCACTATTTGTTTATTTCATATCTCCAGGCAACAAATTTTTGCAGAATTAGAGTTGGCCCGCCGGAAAGAGAAGTAGAGAGTCGGATCTTTGCTTTATCTCCAAATTCACATTTGCTTTGAGTTTGCTTTTATTCGTAAAAATTGCACGGGGTGCCCTATTTGGTCGCTCCTATTTAATTTATATCCATTTTTTTTTAAAAGTTTTAACCTGTACCTAAAATTTAAACAACTTCAGCCCCTTTCTCCTCCTCCTTCATTTTCTTCTTCTTGTGAGAGGTGCAGAGAAAATGGGAGTTCCAATGGGTTTTAAGCTTGAGAGAGGTGCTTATATGCCAAGTGAAAGAGAATTGGCTTCTCGTTTAGGCGTTCAATCTCCAATTCATGATAACATTGAGCAAACACATGACTGCTTTAATTCTTGTGCTGAGTTTATGCTTGACGAGATTTCTAATGGCTCTGGAGCATTTGTTCTTGCAACTCATAATACTGAGCCAGGTAAACAAACAAAAACTTCAGCTCTAGAGTTGAACTTCGTCAGTTACAAACAAAAACTTCAGCTCTAGAGCTGAAGTTCCACAGTTACAAAATAAAAATTTCAGCTCTAGAGCTGAAGTTCGTCAGTTACAAAACAAAAACTTCAGGACACTTGGTTCAACACACTTGCTACTTCAGTCCCGTCTACTAGAATGCTGAAATTTTGTGTGATTGCTTTTGCTACTTCAGCCCCGTATGCTGAAGTTACGCGAAAAAGTAGGTACCCTTACAATATTTTTTGCAAAGCGGACACAGATTAAAATATGACCCAAAAAGCGGGTATAGATGCAAATGCCCCTTTTATTCCTATGGTCAATAGCCCTTTTATTTGGAATTCTGACATACTATTATTTCATTGACATTTTGGCTTTCATCACTTTAGTTAACTAGAATTAGATAATATTAATGCAAATTAAGTTGGTATCTACTGTGTGGAAGCCCTTTTCTTAGTAGGCGTTTGGAAATAAGAATTGTAAAATTCGAAAAAATGGTGAAAATTTTTTTCAAAGTGAAAATGTTATTTGAAATTTAGAGTTGTGTTTAGACATAAATTTTAGTTGGGTTGTTTTTGAAGTTTTGTGAGTGATTTGAATGAAAATTCTGAAAATAACTTTTTGCAGTTTTTTAAATTTTCGAAAATTTTTAAAATGCATTTTCAAGTGAAAATTGAAAATATTATGAACAAATGTTGATTTCGAAAAAAGTGAATTTTTTTTGAAAAAATCTTCCATCAAATTTTATGTCCAAACGGGCACTTAGTCTAATGGGTTTGGTAAAGTATGCAGTTGAGTTTGTGAATAGGTATCAATCAAGAGATTTTGCTAAGTAAGGAGAATTACCTATTTTCATAATGATTGCGATTACAGTTTTGCCGGTTACTTTTATTCACTAGGATTTATCATAATCTAATTACTTGTGTTTTGTTTAACTGTTAAAACATCTTTGACAAGATGCCATTTGCTATTATTTTAAAAAATGACAGCATTTTGTCTTTGCCTCATGGAAAGGTTGAAGTTAACAGTTGATAAACTGGTAATGTTGATTATGATGCAGTATTTGAGAATATATTATCCTTTTTTATCGCTCAAGTGTAGAAAAATATTGGGAAGCCAGCAGAAAGTTAACATTTTATGAACTGATTATGTTGTGGTGTTTAGGAAAGCTTCTCATTAGAAAATGCAAAGAGTAGTAGATTTGTACTTACCAACACATAGTGATAGGAACAAAGGTGCTCACGCTAGTTTTAAAATAAATGCAGCACTTACAATTTATAAGTGTAATTTTTTTCATCTTCCTTGTATTTTTTATATTTTTACTTTATATTAATATAACTTACAATAGTTATGTAAGTTATACAAAATACAAAAGAAAACAAACAATTACACTAACCCAGCCCGGCACGGCCCCTTGTACCCGTAATCCTTAGGGTTTATTTTTACCCGGATGAACCCGAACCCGTTAAGCCCAGTAACTCCTAACCCGTAACCGGCCCAGTTCATAACCCGTACAATTCCAACATTTCCCTATTCAGCCCGGCCCGGACCACCCGTTAGACACCTTTAGTATTTACTAGTAACACGAAGGAGCAAAATAGGCTTCTGTAATGCAAATTCAAATCGCCTGATAAACCGTCTGATAACCGTCCGATAATAGTTAAATCGATACCAATTCGCCCGATATCTTATCGGGTGACTAATGAATTAATACATTTAAAAGCCGATAACTAATAAGCTGAACCGCTAAGAGTAAATAACTGTCCGATCCGTCTGATAAACAGCTATATACATATCAATAATTTAATTATTACCCCATGAAAGAAAGGTAATTTCTTTCTCTTCTAAATGAGGAGTTATTAATACAGTAATTATTTTGTTTCACTCTTCTGCTTTTACTTTATTTTATTACTAAAAAAGGGGAGAAAACGTATATCACTAATTACTACACCATCCAATCCGAAAGACGGTAAGATTTCTGGGGTCCAAAACTTATACTACTAAATATTACTCCTATATCCCTAATGTGAAATTTGAAAGGAACAAATCACCAGCTAAATAAGTGTCAATCTCAAGAAATATGCTAAGTTATGGTCAGGTTTAATTGAGTTCGATTACAGCATATTTGATTGTAAGCAAAACTGTACATAGAGACTGATCGGTACTTATTTTGTTCTGAATTTTTGAATAAAATTTTTTAACTCAAGACAATTCAGAATATTTTTATCCTAAAAATTTGAATTGAAATCTAAAATTCAGGACAAAGTGACTAATTCCTAAATAATAGGCCCTTTAGAGTGGCTCACTAGTGTCATTTTTACGGTATAAATGATGAGAATTACAATAATTAGACTTCAAAATTCAAACACACTTTCATACACACAAATTGTATTATTATCGGCTTCTAATTGCCCTTCTTTTTTAATAATGAAATAGAGTAAACAATGAATTAGAATATCATTGATGTTCTCATACCTGCCAGCGCCAGGAAAGTCGGATGAAAGAACGGATAATACCTAAACACCCCCTCAACTTGTCCCAAATTTTTAATTTTCTTTTTCTTTGTTTTTTTTTTTCGGGGTTCAAAAATTGTCCACCTAATCTCTGCTAGTGATCTATTACTCCCCTATATATTAGGGGTGTTCAACACCAAACTAAAATCGAAAACCAAACCCCGCAAAAGTAGCTTAATGGCCTATTGGTATCGGGTTATCGGATTAACGGGTGGTGAACGGATTGAAATTTTATTATTAACGATATATCAGTTTGGGAGCGGATTATTCAATTTACTTATCGGATAAACCGTTAACCCGTTAAGAATTTTTATATTTATATATTTTTATCCATATGTATATAAAATATCCCTTCCACTTATCCACTATTCCACTATTAGAATTTAGAAACCCTAAAATCAAAATTCCTAATTTCTAATCACTATTCCATTGTTCTTTTAGGATGTCCAGACAAATACTACCATTACTATTGATGTTTGAGTGGAATACTTTGGTTTTGAAGGCAACCTACAAAATGCAAAAGCCAAAATAAAGTAATGTAGAAAATCCAATCACTAGAACCAGGTGCCTTAAGACAACTAAAAAATGAGGAAATGTGCAAGTAAACTGGCTTTTTGCTGGTATTTACTAGTAACACGAAGGACCAAAATAGGCTTTTGTAATGCAGATTCAAATAGGCTGATAAATTATCCGATAACCGCTCGATAATAGCTAAATCGATACCAATCCGCTCGATATCTTATTGGGTGGTTAACGGATTAATACATTTAAAAACCGATAACTAATAAGCCGAACCGTTAAGAATAAATAACTGCCCGATCCGCCTGATAAGCAGCTCTACTGTATATACATGTCAATAATTTAATTATTATCCCATGTCAGAAAGGTAATTTCCTTCTCTTCTAAATGATGAGTTATTAATACCGTAATTATTTTGTTTCCCTCTTCTGCTTTTACTTTATTTTATTACTAAAAAGGGGTAAAAACAAATATCACTAATTACTACACCATCCAATCGGAAAGACGGTAAGATTTCTGGGGTCCAAAACTTATACTACTAAATATTACTCCTATATCCCTAATGTGAAATTTGAAAGGAACAAATCACCGGCTAAATAAGTGCCCACCATTAATAATACCTCTACATTATAATACCAAGCAACGTACTTAAAACGTTTTCCACCTACCACGACCTTTCACCTTTATTCTTTTTCTATCCACACACCAAACCAAACTCCAATCATCATCTTCATCTTTTCTCTCCCACTTTCATTACAATTCTTGATTTCCACAAAAAGATCAGCTTTACCATTTCAGAACATATGAATCCAAGAAAGGAACTCCCTTCTAGACTTATCAAATATTGATCTCGTTGAGATATATATATGGATGTCTTACTACCATAACTTTTAAGGAACCATAGTTTCACAAAAAGTTCAATCCAATTTGGACAGGTCCTCCCAAAAGTGTTTTTGCCAAAGCCAGGAACGTGCGTCCAACCTTTCTGGCCGAGGTCAACCTCCAAAACCAAGAATTCATTTCAAAAATTGAAGAGAGAAAAAGATAATTGAGAATATGGAACCCCCACCACCATCAGGGGTAAAGGCTCGTATTTTAGATGTTCCACTTCATGGGGTTGGGTTTCAGTTTGTAGAAATCACACCCCACAAAATCACTGGCCGTTTACCTGTGACAGAAAAGTGTTGCCAGCCATTTAAGGTGTTGCACGGTGGAGTTTCAGCACTAGTAGCTGAGTCTTTGGC
Organism: Nicotiana sylvestris; assembly: GCF_000393655.2. Lineage (NCBI taxonomy): Eukaryota > Viridiplantae > Streptophyta > Magnoliopsida > Solanales > Solanaceae > Nicotiana > Nicotiana sylvestris. The sequence continues at coordinate 32,052,731 of NC_091058.1, read as the reverse complement.
AAGTATGGGAGCTCATATGGCATCCGGTTTTGGACGAGTGGCTGGAGTTCATCTCAGTATTCACCATCTCAAGAGTGCTCATATTGGTGACGTTGTTTTTGCTGAGGCTGCACCTGTCAATATTGGCAAAACTATTCATGTTTGGGAAGTTTGTATTTGGAAGATTGATCCAAACAATGAAGAAAACAAGACTTTGATAGCATCATCAAGAGTCACCCTTAAGGCCAACATGTCCGTACCTGAAAATGCCAAAGATGCTGCTGTCAATCTCAAGAAATATGCTAAGTTATGATCACGTTTAATCGAGTTCGATTGCAGCATATTTGATTGTAAGCAAAACTGTACATAATCTAATTGTGAAGAAAGACAAGAGATGGGCTAAATCGAATTTGGAGTTTGATGCTCCATCAATAATTAATGGATACCGTAAATAATTTGTTTCACTCTCTTGCTTTTACTATATTTTACTGACATACTAATATACCGCATCCAATTCCAAATTCGATAAGATTTCTGGGGTCCAAATATGTAAATGTATTTTTCCTAGTGTGAAGATTGGAAGGAACAAACCACCAGCCAATTAAGTGCCGACCATTAAGTTTACCCTTATATTAATATACCAATCAAGGTAATGTTTTCCACCTACCACGCACTTTACCCTTTATCCTTTCATCTTCCTCACAGCTATTCCAAAAGTCCAAACTCCAATCGCCATCTTCATCTTCAATCTATTCTTCTCTGCCACTTACATCAAGATTCTTGATTTCCATAAACAGATCATCAGATTTACCATTTCAGAATATCTGAATCCAAAAAAGAAACTCCCTTTTTTATTTATCAAAAATTGACCTTGTTGAGATATGGATATCTCTTACCCCGTAACTTTGAAAGAACCATAGTGTGACAAAAAGGTTCATTCCAATTTGAACAGGTGCTTCTACTAAAGCTAGGAACGTGAGTCAAACCTTTCAGCCGGAGGTCAACCTCCAAGACCAAGAGCTCATTTCAAGATAACAGCAAATATGGAACCACCACCACCAGGGGTAAAGGCTCGAGCTTTAGATATTCCACTTTATGAGATTGGCTTTGAGTTTGTAGAAATCACACCCCATAAACTCACCGGCCGTCTTCCTGTGACAGAAAAGTGTTGCCAGCCCTTCAAGGTGTTGCACGGTGGAGTTTCAGCTATGATATCTGAGGCTTTGGCAAGTATGGGAGCTCATATGGCTTCTGGTTTTTCCCGAGTGGCTGGAATTCATCTCAGCATACACCATCTCAAGAGTGCTCAAATCGGTGACCTTGTTTTTGTTGAGGCTACACCAGTCAACATTGGCAAAACTATTCATGTTTGGGAAGTTTGTCTTTGTAAGATTGATCCAAACAATGAGGAAAACAAAACTTTGATAGCATCATCAAGAGTCACCCTTAAGACCAACATGCCTGTACCTGAAAATGCCAAAGATGCTGCTGTCAATCTCAAGAAATATGCTAAGTTATGATCAAGTTCAGTTGAGTTTGTTTGCAGAATATTTTGATGGTAAGCAAAACTGTAGAGAGTAACAAGGCAATAAAGCACAGCAAAGATCATTATTTGGTGTGCAAAACATGTTGTAAACCCCTTGCTATTGTTTGTCCTATACGTTGTTTTGAATACCCTAAAAAGAGTAAAAACTACAATATCTGATGATTTCTTTGGTTTGCGGATCATATTTTTTACCGTTTACCGTCAAACCTTTCTATAACAGCCTCATTTGTTTTGATACTTTTTGGTTGCTATAGCGAAGTGTTGTTATACGGGACATATATTTATAACATAACATTAAAATCGGTTCCGAAAAAGACTTGACTTTTATAGTGAATAATTGTTATACAGAAGTGTTGTTATAGAGAAGTCTTACTGTATCTGCTTCCTAAATTTTACTTTGAACAAGCCCAACTACTCCAGGCTCTAAAAAGGTTGAAGGAAGATGAGAAGATAACTTCAATTTGCCCGACCAGCAGGGGGGCGCGTGCTTATCTATTGTGAGAATGCTACAGAGTGAGTTGCTCTTCTAGGCGGACTGCTTGTGACAACACTACAGAGAAAGCGGCACTGGACCTGCCCGGGTTTGATCCCTCAATAAGCATAGCAAAATGCTCTCTCTGAGTTTTCTGGAATAATTGCAAACCTTAAATCATTTCTCTGACAAGCAAGTAGGTTATCAATAACTAACCATTACTCTTATGTCATTTGTGGTCGTCTATATAATCCTCTATATCTTCTTCTTCTTTTTTTCAACTATATAATCCTCTATATCCATTTGGCTTTATCCATTCCAATATTGATCAAGTCTCTAAGCAAGTAGGCTAACAGATAGTTGACCAAGCACCTTGAGGGAACTCTAGCACTACACACGGGAACAGTGATTGGCAATTACAAATTTCCAACATTACATCATTACATGTATATATTTTACCAAGAGCTTAATAGCTAACCTGATAGTTATCATTCTCTGTTAACACTTCATTAACAATGAGCATATCCTAATGAAGTGTTTGAGTGAGACTGCATCATAAAGATAGTATTACTTCCATCCATCTCATCTAATACTAGATATCGTAGTAATCCAACACATATTGACTCCTCCAATAGCGTAGTTGATTCTTTTCTTGATTCATCTCTAACTATGGTCCATGCACCAAACCACTACTCTTGAACAGCTACCTCAGTGTGATGCTACAATCTACATCACCAAAGTTTATTCCACATACAAATTCAGCAATCAAACATAGTACCAATCGAGACAAGTTTGACCATAATCACACCTCTGAAAAGCAGTTATATGGAAGATGTTTTTTCCAGCAATTTGATTGACGTCCAGAAGAAGTCATTAAATGGTTACTGGTTGGTCAATTCGTTGAGGCTTCACCAATTGTACGCTGGTAATAACAAATCATCAAACTGGCAACCTAAGTGTAAGTATTATAAGGTACTTAAAGCTTTAAAATATGATCACTAGTTATCATCACTATTATTGACGAAATGGAGGAGATTCGAGTGTACTTTAATCACTCTTGATGGCCACAGACTCCTCAAGCAAAGATAGAATGAAAACTTTTCTTTTAAGCTTAGTCATTTATGGAAACAAATGGCAAAAAATTCTTTTTAAAATCCCAACTACCTAAAAGGGATTCAAAGGCTCAACTGCCAAGCTCTTGCTCCTTCATGATTCATTTGGGGCCTTATTTCTGTATCCTTTATGTTTGAATTTCTAGTTTCTTCCAATCCAGGTTACTTTTGCTGGCTGAACAATGTTTCTATAATTAATGATGCAAACTCCCAATAGATAAACTGAAAGCTTCTCTTTTTCTGTGTCAATACTAATTCTTGGTAGTTTGGGTTTGGTTGGACTTAGCACAATAGAGAGACGGTTATATTCAGAATCCTTTTGATTGTAACATCAACCAACAAAACTATGGTGCTTCTAAATTAGCAATCAGATAGCCAAAGAAGTAACAAAAATAGATGGATCACCTCATCATGTAAACTCCACCTTGCAAGAATTACACAATTACCCAAAGAAAGATTATTCTCGCTCCAAAACACTAGTTAACTCCTTCGCTGGAAAGTACTCCTTATCCTTTATTCATAAAAATTGCAGAAAACTAAAACAACGAAGTTGTTTCAAATTTGTCATCCCCATCTCTTCGTCATAGTAGTAATTAAGTTATGATGACTGACGTAAATAAAAGAACATAACTGCAGAACAGCAGTTTATACTATAAGAAGGGGAAAAAAGTTACAGCTTCTGAATTAAGGTTAGTTCCTGAACAGCCATGATTTTTGTCCTTTTTTCCCCACTGTAGAGTAGAAACGCAAAAGGAAAAGGGGAACATATAATGAAAGAGCAATTGCAAAACCATATAAATTGATATTACACTGCAAAACCCCTAGAACTGGCTTTTCCCCATTAGAATTTACACTCGAGCTACTAGCCTACTGTTAGCCCCTTGACAAAGGTCCTCGGCAGGTGTGGGTTGTGACAAGGATTTTCATGATGGCCTTGGCACACAACCTGAAAATTGGGACAATATCATGATGGGCTGCTCGGCATGACGGACTATGCGGGGTTGACAAACGCACCTTGAACTGAAGCAAGGTGCATTAAACTTGGACGTGCGGATTGGCATAGCAATGGCAAGGCAAAGCCATGTCAAGCAGGGGCAAAGACATGGCAAGGCAAGGCAATGCTGGACAAGCAATGGCAATTGATGTGGGCAGATTTGATCAAGTTGGGGGCGACTTGACATGAGCGGGCAGCTGTGACAATGAACGTGTGCGGCTATGTCAATGGATGGCGAGCTGTGGCAATGACATTGGCGCGGAGCAGTGTCAAAGGCAAGGTTGGGCGCAATGCCATCCTTGGCACAAAGCAGCGGGGCGCAAATCAGGCACATGTTGTGCACAAGCAGCAGTTGGAAAACATGTGCAAAGCACATGGGAAGCAGTTGGTAGTTGCAACCTCTTCCAAGACATGCTGATCATGGCCTAAAAGTGTGCCCACGTTTTTGTACTTTGTCTTAACTTGTTTGCCTATCAGTTGGGGCTTGTCAACTGATTGTAGCCTTATAAATATGTGCCTAGAGTGTCTAAAAACGGGCAGAAACTTAGGCTAAGGCATTGTGAAGCCAAAATTCGTCTAAGTCATTTCCTAAGGGTGGGAAAAATCATTTTGGGGCAGAGAATTAGGGAATTCTTTGTCTTGGCCATAGGGTTGGCTATTGTGTTATTGTATTCACATATTAATACAAGTTGGGAAGAAATTCCTGTATATCGTGCGTGCCTTTATTTACTGTTTTTGCTGCCTATTTTCATTCAGTGTAAACGTCCGTAAAAATAAAACTAAATGTTGGAAAGGCTGAAGTCAAGGCTGGGTTTGACTGTCGCACGGAGGTGAACCTCGGGCAGAATTCGAGTGACATAAATCACCCCTGTGACAACTGGTATCAGAGCCAGGTTGGATTGGGGCGGAGACACAACGTTCAGTGGTTGAATTTTGTGAAGAATGGCTGGTGGCAACGCAGAACTGAGGGAAAAGGTTGCTGCATTAGAGGCACTCGTCGGAACTGTTGATGGGGATCAATTTCTGACTATCGTGACTCGTCTCGCCTATCTTGAGGCTGAGTTGAACAGGCTAAGCCAAGAGTGCAAAGATCTGAAAGCGGAGAATGTGTTGCTGCGTCGTGCTGTTGGCAATGATGAAGCACAGCGTGGGGCAGATCGTACCAAAGTCAGAATTCTGGAGCCTAAAGAGTTTAATGGCGCAAGGAGTACCAAGAAACTCGAAAATTTCCAGTGGGATATGGAATAGTACTTCCATGCTGCCAAAGTGCAAGATGAAGACAAGGTCGCCATTACGACTATGTACTTAGTGGACGATGCAAAGCTTTGGTGGCGTGCGCGCGTGGCAGATGATGTAAATGTTGGTAGGCCGAAGTTGACTCTTGGGAAGGGCTGAAGAAAGAGTTGAAAGATCAATTCTTTCCTAGCAATGCGGGCTGGATTGCTAGAGATCATTTGAAGAAGTTGAAACAAACTGGAACGGTCAGGGATTACGTCAAAGATTTTAGTTCTTTGATGCTGGATATTAGCAACATGTCTGAGGAAGACAAGCTGCATAATTTCCTTTACGGGTTGCAGTCGTGGGCGCAAATGGAACTACGAAGGCAGAATGTGAAAGACCTTCCTAGTGCCATTGCTGCTGTGGATGCGTTGGGTGATTTCCGGTTGGGACAAGATGGTTCTGATTTCTCTACTACTTCAAAGTCCAAAAACGGGAACAAGGACAAGGCAAAAGAGTGGAGGAAAAACGGAAACGACAAGGGTAATGCTGTTGAGGGCAATGGCAATGAAAAGGGAAAGCAATGTGTTGGACCTTCGACAAACAAGGGACAAAACAACAAGTTTGATGGCTGTTTTATTTGCAAAGGACCACACATGGCGAGGGACTGTCCAAGAATTGAACGGCTTTCAGCGTTGTTTGCTGAAGAAAAGAGTGAAGATGAGCCAAACGAGGAAGAACATGAGCAAGCAACAACATATTTAGGACCTATGGTGGTGCTGAAAAATGCGGAAGCTAATTCGTCGAGGACGACGAATTCTTCTGGTGGGGGTGGTTTGTTAGCCTCTTGACAAAGGTCCTCGGCAGGTGTGGGTTGTGACAAGGATTTTCATGATGGCCTTGGCACACAACCTGAAAATTGGGACAACATCATGATGGGCTGCTCGGCATGACGGACTATGCGGGGTTGACAAACGCACCTTGAACGGAAGCAAGGCGCATTTTACTTGGACGTGCAGATTGGCATAACAATGGCAAGGCAAAGCCATGTCAAGCAGGGGCAAAGACATGGCAAGGCAAGGTAATGCGGGACAAGCAATGGCAATTGATGCGGGCAGATTTGATCAAGTTGGGGGCGACTTGACATGAGCGGGCAGCTGTGACAATGAACGTGTGCGGCTATGTCAATGGATGGCGAGCTGTGGCAATGACATTGGCGCGGAGCAGTGTCAAAGGCAAGGTTGGGCTCAATGTCAGCCTTGGCATAAAGCAGCTGGGGGCAAATCAGGCACATGCTGTGCACAAGCAGCAGTTGGAAAATATGTGCAAAGCACATGGGAAGCAGTTGGTAGTTGCAACCTCTTCCAAGACATGTTGATCATGGCCTAAAAGTGTGCCCACGTTTTTGTACTTTGTCTTAACTTGTTTGTCCATCAGTTGGGGCTTGTCAACTGATTGTAGCCTTATAAATATGTGCCTAGAGTGTCTAAAAACGGGCAGAAACTTAGGCTAAGGCATTGTGAAGCCAAAATTCGTCTAAGTCATTTCCTAAGGGTGGGAAAAATCATTTTGGGGCAGGGAATTAGGGAATTCTTTGTCTTGGCCATAGGGTTGGCTATTGTGTTCTTGTATTCACATATTAATACAAGTTGGGAAGAAATTCCTGTATATCGTACGTGCCTTTATTTACTGTTTTTGCTGCCTATTTTCATTCTAAGTATAAATGTCCCTAAAAATAAAACTAAGTGTTGGAAAGGCTGAAGTCAAGGCTGGGCTTGACTGCCGCACGGAAGTGAACCTCGGGCAGAATTCGAGTGACATAAATCACCCCTGTGACACCTACCATCTCATCCAGTACATCGCAGCAACCCCTCATCCCAATTGCCCACCTCCTCCAGAACACAACCCCATAAAGATAACTGTGGCGGTCTTACTTTACCCCAACAGCTAATGTCCTTTTTGTAATGTAATATTCGTTAGAAAGTTATCATTTTCTATTGGCCCCGTGCGTAGTAGCAACACAACCTCGGGAAATTTCATTTTAGACGAAGTGGTCGGAACTTTATTAACAAGATAGAGCATCCAGAAGATGCCATAGATCACATAAACCATAAGCTCCTATAGAAAACTTAAGGAGCTTTGAAATCCAAAAATTCATCCACATCATGTTCATGTCTGAGGAAAAAACAAAAAGATACGTTCATCAAACATCTCAAAGAGGGAATGGGGGGAAAGGAAAACCCCCTCAAAACATCTCTGATTCCTTTCTCTCCCCTAGGTCCACATAATGTTGCCCAATATAGTATGCTATATCTTTATGAATGGTTCCGAACCTGCCGCACCAGCTAACATATGCATCTTTCAGAGTGTAGGGCATTACCCACGGTATACCAGCAAGAACCTAAAACATAAATGCCACATATCCTTAGCCAATGTGCAGTATAGGAAAACAAGTTTGGATCTTCCTGTTATGTCGAGGAAGAGGCAAACCCGAAAATAAAGAAAGTAAAGAACACCAAATTTTAACGTGGAAACCCCTTCAAATCGAAGGTAAAAACCACAGGATCACAAAGATCCATAAAGCTTCACTATAACAATAAGAGGGTTGCAAAAGTTCTCCAAATTGGCTACACAATAAGTACCAAACATAGAGCAACCATAACAACGACTAATCAATTGAAGAAAGAGGAGAATTCACAAAAGCGAAGCTGCTGTTCGAGGCTCGAAATCAAATGCTACGAGCCTCCAAATCCGATCTCCACCGTTCAAATCCAAGACCAAGATGTTACGAACACTCAGTCAAATTTCAGCCCGATCCAACGGTTAACGAATCGGAAAACGTGATTTGAAGTTGACTGGTCGGAATAAAAATCTGCAGCAAAACAAATACTTTTCTTCTCTCTTCTCTCTTGATGAAAGCTCTCTCAAAAACCACTCTTATTTGCTTAAGTCTTTCAAAGACTTCTACCAATGAACATAGAATAATTTTCCAAGGTTGTCCTATTTATAGATCATGAGTGGTGCTTTCTCCTAAAGCCAAAACCCACTCAAAATAGGAATAAACACCGAATCTAATTCCGAATAGGAATGGAAACCAAAAGAGAATAGGATTAGGCCATTGAGCCTTTGACTGGACAACATGGGCTTGAGCCCAACACTTCCATCTCTGCTTTACACTTTCAACACCTATTGCACAAAATGACTCTTCTTTTTATTTTCTCCGGAGTCAGGCAAGCCTCATACAAAGTTATCTAAAATAAGCTTCTTCATTGGAGCTCTAGTTACATATCAGGCTTCCATTGGTATCATTTTGGCTAGCACAAATTTGATTATTGTTGCCAATAACACAATTGGTTCATAGGATTGATTTTGATTGCCAATGGGAAAATTACTCTGCCCTAATTCGTAGATTAGCTTTACAACTCCTCAAGAGGAAAAAAACTAGCTTTACAACTCTGAAGTACTTCTATACCTCTACAAAATTTTGTATGTGCTTCTTAAGTTATATAATAATGGCTTAACAAGCCTAGTAGTTTTGCAGTTTTGCATATAGTGAAGCATAATCTTCTTAACAATTTAAAGCTAAAAAATTCCCAGAAACTACATAAAAGACCTAACGGTTAAATCGGATTCCAACCAAAAAAACTGAGGAAAGAGAGATTGTTCGGACAGTAAAATCTTGAAATATAATACTTGAGTAGAAGTGATTTTTTGAGACTTGAATATTTATGTAATTGAGGTATTGCCAAGGTGTAGTTGATGATAATCATTTGTGTCACTTAAACCTCAAACTGAATTCCACATCAGCGACTACATTTTCATTAATTCCAATCAAATTCCCATCCCTTAGAATACCAAGCTTCAACTAAATTTGACAGATGAATAGGAAAAGAGGTACAACAACAATACAGTATAATCCCACTTAGTGAGGTCTGGGAAGAGTAGTATGTACGCATAACTTACCCCTACCCTAGGAAAAGAGGTAAGATGAATTATTATTGATCCTTTGGAAATTGAAGGCTTATAAGATATGCATAAGTTTTCTAACTAAAAATTCAAATGGGAGAAACCCTACAATCTCACAACAAAAGGTGGACGATGATTGTCCGTAATCTCCATCTCCGTGCTCAATAGATAAACTGAGCTATCTGAATTAATGGCAAAAGTAAATATTTGTGACATCATAACATTATCACACTAAAAGATATCATCTTTGAATTGCTAAGCAATCCAACTTACAGAAAACAAGGCACACTCAAGCTAAGCTTAAACCTCATCCAAATTTCACAGCGATGGCACTATATTTTCATTGATCTGGGCCAAATTCCCGCCCATAGAATACAGTATGTTTCAACAAAATTTGGCAGCTGAGTGGAAGAAGAACAAGATCAACTACAAGTAATCATTTCGAAGTTGAAAAAGCTCATATAAATTCCACATCAACTGAAATAGATTTAACTACTTATTTTTAATCATGGTAAATATTGTCATTCCATAGGATACCAAGTTTCAGCTGAAGCCTGAATTTGGCAAATCAATAGGGGGGAAAGAAGAGTAAAATCAAGATTTAGAAAAGTTAAGTTATTTTTTTTCTTCCAAGAATTTAGAACGCACCTGGATTTAGGAAGTTAATGGGAGCTTAATATATACTAATGGGTGTCTTTTATTTCCCTCCAACCAAAGTTCAAATTTCTGCTACTTTGCTTATTCCTCTAAACACCTGTGAATGAGCAAAGAGCCAAAGACAACGAATGTTTTTTCTTTTCTTTTTGTCTTTCCTTATTTTGTTGTCATTGGGGCCTTGTGCCACGAGGGCTGACCTGGCAAGTAGACTTCATGGGCCTATTTCACTACAATTGGGCTTACTTCTAACACAGAAATTGGAAGATTTGCACAAGTAGCATCATTTCGCGCCACTTTTAAAAATTTGTCCCTATTAGGAATTCATACAAAAATAACCTCAACACTACACACCTGGAGGAATTTTATTCTTCTGGGTGTGTGATGCCAAGGCTATTTTGTCGAAAACTCCCTTAAACGGGAACGAAATATAAACAATGGCCCGCAAACCATCATATTTGTAAATCTTTGGAATAGAATTAACCATAACGCTGAAATTGACAATACTAAATTTGATTTATTTATGTTTTTTTTTAAAAAAAAAAAGTGAAGTCGTATTTATACATAAATTCCTCTTGATCGAGGAAAAATTATTATTTCACTTGAAATACTTCTCAGACTAATTTTAAAACTTTAGGTTCTCTATTTCAAGTTCAAACTCCTTAGTTTTGCTTGCAAATACTGGAAAAGGAATCTACAAACTCAATTTATAGATTTTTTTCAACGTAATGCCACTGATAATAGTGCGGTATTGCACTATAATAGCAACTAGTTGGGAGAGCCTACTTTATTAAAAGCACATCTTTTATCTCCTACAGATCAAGAAGATTCTCAATGAGAATTTGCTTTTTCACTGCTAGTATAGCTCTCACTTAAATATTCACTATATCTACCTCACAAAAATTTTTGTGTCCGCGAGTTTCAATGAGGTCGGATTGACAAGAATTAGGGGTGTACATCCATCGAGTTGATTCGATTTTGTCAAAACTAATTCAAATCAACTATATCGGTTTGTATTGGTTCAATTTTATTGGGGTTTTCAAGGTTTTTTATCATACAATATTGTTTCAATCTTACTTTATTAAAGTTATAGATAAAGTTTTGATAAGAGCGTATATATTTAGTAAAATTTGAAAAAACTAACAAACATTCGATCTGATAAAATATTTTTATCGGAGAATGTTTTTAGTAACACATGATAGTTATTTTCTTAGTCATCTAACAATAATTTTTGTTAATGTACGCTTTCAAGGTTAACCGAATTTAATAATTAAACATAAAAATCGATATGATACTTAAATAATTATATGTTTTATTTAATTCTAAATGATCGAAATACCATTTCAAACTTGAAAAAGATATAAAATATCTTGAGATATGAATACGGAAGAACAAAGAGATTGACGCATTTCAATAACACTTAATAAGAAAGTGATGATACAACCCATTATTTAAAGGATAAAAATTGAAGCACTTTGTAGTTTTATCAAATATTACTTTTCATGAGAGGATGCGAAATATTTCTAGTCATTTTTCAATGAAAATTCTATATAAAGTCTTAAAAATACATATAAAAATTATATATTTATCTATTGGTTTGGTTCGGATTTTTTATTCAATACCAAATCAAATTAAACCTAATGGAAAAATGAAATTGTATAGCCGCTGTAAAAATAATAGCCGAAAAAATGTATACAATTTATATATTTTATTTTATATATTTACATTTTGTATGTTATATACAAAAACTATACTAATTTTATATACCTTTTTTACTACTAGACGTAAATAGCTTCTTTTGTGAGCTAAAAGTGATATGCCACAAACCTAATTGAAATTCTTTGACTTTTTGGTTTGATGGGTTTGAACACCCTTAGTCAAGATAGACTATGTTCTCATTAGCAACAAAATAAATCAACCACTCGGTTTGGTTTCTACCAATAATAATTGGTTTCTAGTTTTCACCAATTTGGAATTTGGCCTTTGAGGACAAAACAAATTTCACATGAACTGCCAGAGACCGACGAGCAGTTTCTATTGCTTTCCCTCTTGTCTTTTTCCTCGTTTTGTGGTCACCTATTTCTTGTGCCAATTTTCTCTATTCATTGGACATGCTTTCGTGTTCAATTTTGCTTTCTCAATGTCCCCACAATCATAAAATTCTAATCCTCCTTCAAAACAGATAATTGTAAAGTTTATATCTTAGAAGTTACAAAAATTAGCATTGTCATCCATATAAAAGTTGAAATAGACAATACGCTTTGATGCATTCAATCATCTGCCCGAATAATGTTTTACATTCGCTTAACGTAATAGTTCAGCTCACTAATGATATTGTCCGCTTTAGACTTAGATTCGTACATTTTTAAAACGTATCATTAAAATATAAGGTTTGTTTACTTATATACCTAATATTTCTCACATGTTATATGGAATTTGTCAGAGGTGTCCGTATCACACATGATATGATTATTATTTTTTTGATATATAAGGATACATGACATTTCCAGAAAACAAATAAAGGGCTTAAAAAAGAATGGGTGTGAAAGCTCATGCGTCTTGAGGAGCTGGGTGCTAGAATACTAAATTCGGTATTTGCATTAAATCACATTGTTTATCATAGTAAATTTATATATATAATTTTGATTACCTGATAAAAGTTTATACTATGAAAACTCAAGTTATATATTTATTTATTCATCAAAGCAACAATCAGAGGTTAGTTTCTTTTCGAACAATCATACGAGTTAAAAGTATCTATTTTGTTATCTAACTTTGATTTTTTACAAAATATTGAAAGTAAATTTCGTGGAACTCAAATTCGGCGCTAACTAATTACCCAGTACCCACCATCATAATTAGTAAAATGCTCTGATTTGTTGCCGTCATCTTTTAAAACACTGCTAGAAAAACTACATGAATAACAAAGAGCTCAAAATATGAATTATGAAAATTCTGAACCTAATAGCCTGTTTGGCCAAGCTTCTCAAGAGGTCAAAAATATTTTTTTTTGTAAATTGAGGTGTTTGATCGAGCTTTTTTGGAAGAAAAAAATACTTTTGGGAAGAAGCAGAAGCAGTTTCTGAGAAGCAAAAAAAAGTAGCTTCTTCCCAAAAACAAAAATAGAAGCAGTTTTGACTTTTCTTCTTACCAAAAATACCCTTAACAAAATATAGTATATATCCAAATAACTGTTAAATGTAATACTTAGGATATTAATGTATAATTATTTCTTCTTATTTTTAGGATAGCTTTCTAATATATAGTGACTTTAGGGATGAATGCTTTTATATTTGTTGAATAATTTTTAATATATTTAATTTATACTAAAAGAATAAAGTACTTTTTAATTTTATTTAAATAAAATAAAAAGATTTAATTATTGCCTGTAATAATAATTTTTTTGAGATTATTTAAATATTTATAATATTAACTATTAAGTAAATCTATTTATGTCCTTATTCGTAATTTGATACTTAAAAGCACTTTCTAAAAAGTTTGGACAAACACAAATTATTGCTCAAAACTATTTTTCAAAGTGATTAGCCAAATACAAACTATTTCTTTCCTTTTAAAAAAAAATACTTATCAAAATAAGCTAATTTTTCCGGCTTGACCAAACATGCTACTATTTTGAGGCATAACTACATCTAGCCTTGAAGTTTCCCGGCTAATCATACTGATTTGCTGCATAATATATGCAAAATGTAATGGACTTTTCATATGTGAATTATTGAGTTAATCTAAGGGGGGGAAATGAAGCCACGTGTCGGATCTAATGCAATATTCCAAAAAATCACATGGACCCCATTTTGGGAATCTCTCGTTAAGTGTCGCTATCATAGGCCATTTGTCTATTGAATATTCTAATACCTCCCAATAAATAAATAAAATTGAAGAGAGAAGGCAAGATGAGTTAGTACTCTTTTTGAGCAAACAGGAATATTTTAGCACTCTGAAATACTTAACATATTATTATAGAGTAGTTTGTTGTATGAAGTATTATGCATTTACGTACGGTTCGGAGAAAACATTTTAAGTAGTATGACGTAGGTAGTCTACCTTGAAGCAAGCATTAGTGATTGATTTTATTGTTCAAACTCATGACTTACAGATTACACAGATACAACTTTATTACAGGGGAAGTTATTTTTTCCGCGATGAAAAAAAAATTATTGCAAAATATTTCTCATAACCAAATATAAAGAAAATAATTTCTTGTTAAAAAAAGTAATTTCCATCATGTCAAAAATGATAACCAATGAATTTTTACCTTCTGGGCACTATCACGAGATTCATCCACACTAAAGGCGTTTGAGTATTTGACTATCAACCCATATTTTTCCTCTTTGATAATTTCCTTTTGAATTTATCTAGTGATTTTTTTATCTAAATTAATTGGTTGATGATATGAACGGCAATGGAACAGTAATTCAAAGAAGGAAAAATGAAAGAAAAGCTGCTAAAAGAAAAATACAGAACAAAACGAGATAGAGTTTTAATTCCTTGAATAAAAGAGACTCAATACATTGCTTGTATAGGAAAGAAGAAAAAAGGAATCTACAGTTGTCTTATGTTTTCATGTGGTATTTCACTATTGCCGGAGTCAATGTGCATTTACTGATAACTATAAATACTTATAAAGGGACCTAAGTGAACAACTCAAAACTTTGTTCCAATCCTCTAAGTTAACTAACGTAATTGTTGCGTCCTATGTTTTAAGCTTAATGTACAATCTCCGAAAGTTGTGCACTCTTCAACTCGTATCATATCCCCCTTGTTGAAATTTTCCTTGTCCCCAAGGAAGGAAAGAAGGGAATCGAGTCATAAGAGATTGGTAGTCCTCCCATGTTGCTTGTTCTGGACTTGTTTGATCCCACTGGACTAACACTTGAGTGATGGCCTTGTTTTCCTTTTGCACCATTCTTCTGTCTAGGATCTGTGAAGGTTGAGGACAATAAGGACGGGAGAGGTTAAGCACAGAGGTGTGTGAGGTTGTTTCTGGTAATTTGTAACAAGGTTTCAACTGTGATACATGAAAAGTGGGGTGTAGGAGGAATTGAGAAGGCAAGGATAACTTGTTGGCTACTTCTCCTACCTTCTGTAGTATCTGATATGGCCCATAATATTTGGTTGAAATTTTGGAAAAATGAGCATCAGACATGGTCACGTGCCTATAGGATTGAATTTTGAGGTATACCCAATCACCTTCCTTGAATTGCATATCAAGCCTATGTTTGTTGGCCTGCTCAACCATCCTCTGTTGAGCCATTTGCAAATTGTACTTCAGCAGCTGAAATTTAAACTCCCTTGTTAGTAGGCATCTATCGACTTCTTCTACAGTTGAATCTCCTGCCACATAAGGTAAATGAAGAGGTGGTGGTTGTCCATACAAGGCCTTATAGGGGATGGTCTGTATTGAAGAATGAAAAGTGGTGTTGTACCACCATTCAGCTGCTGCCAAATAATAATACTAATCTGTTTGAGCTTTAGAACAGAAGCATCTGAGGTAGGTCTCAAGGTATCTATTTACCACCTCAGTTTGGCCATCTGATTAAGGGTGGTATGCTGTAGAAGTACTAAGGGTAACCCCCTGCATAGAAAACAATTCTTGCCACAATTTGTTAGTAAAGATAGGATCTCTATCACTTATTGTATCCTCTAGCATTCGATGCAACTTATGAATCTCTTCCATGAATATCTTTGCAGGATCTTTAGCTGAGTAAGGATGTGAGAGCCCTATGAAGTGAGCATATTTAGTCAACATGTCCACCACTACCCAAATAATTGACTTCCCTTTTGATTTTGGTAATTCTTCAATGAAGTCCATACTTATGCTACTTCATGCTATAGAAGGAAACTTAAATGGTTGTAGCAAGCCTGGATAAGGTACTGTCTCATGCTTGTGCCTTTGACACACTTCACATTCTTTGACATATGTTTGAATATCCTCCTTTAACCCTCTCCAAAAAAAAAGAGCAGCAACTCTTTTGTAGGTGTGGTCAATGCCTGAGTGCCCTCCACTTACTGAGTCATGCCATAATCTCATGATCTCCTTCCTTAATTGCCTATCAGGTCCTATTACCAGCTTCTCATTCTTCCTCTGTTGTTCATGTACAAATGAGTACCTCTTTACCTCAGATTCTTTTCTTTGAGTTCTTGGATTAGGCTAATGAGTTCATCATCTAGTGACCAGCTCTACATAATTTGGCTCAGTAAGTCTATCTTGATTGTGGACAGAGTTAGGTCAGCTAGTTCCACCAAAGTAATTTGGACAATGCACTTTGTTCTCTTTCCCTTTTTGTACTCAATGATGAAGTCATATTGCATCAACTTAGTGATCCACTTTAGTTGAGAAACTGTGTGTAGCTTTTGTTCAAGAAGAAACTTTAATGCATTTTGGTCTGTTTTCACTGTGAAAGATCTGCCCCATAAGTACTGGTTCCATTTAGTGACTGTCATGACCAATGCCAATAACTCTTTGTCGTATACAGACAATGATTGATGCCAGGGAGATAGCCCTTTACTTAGATATGCAACAGGTTTCTCCTTCTGCATTAGCACAGCTCCAATTCCCATACTACAGGCATCAGTCTCTATTTCAAATGGTATTGAGAAGTCGGGAAGTACTAGTACTAGTGTTGAGGTCAAGGCTTCCTTCAACCTATTAAATGCCTTAGTGGTTTTATCAGTCCATATAAAGTTATCCTTTTTTAACAGCTCAGTGAGTGGCTTAATGATTGATCTATACCCTTTAATGAACCTCCTATAGTGCCATGCCAAGCCTAGGAACCCTCTCAATTGTTTGAAATTGATGGGAACATGCCATGTCTGAATAACTTCTATCTTCTTTAGGTCTGTGTCCACACCTTTAGCAGAGATATAGTGGTCCAAGTATTTCACCCTATCAGCTGCAAAGACACACTTGCTCTCTTTAGCAAATAGTTGATGTTTAACCAATAGGTCAAAGGTAACTCTAAGGTGTTGGAGATGTTCTTCCATGCTCCTGCTAAATACTAAAATGTCATCAAAGAATACTAGGATAAACTTCCTCAGGTACTCTTGTAAAATGTGGTTCATTAACCCTTGAAAGCTGGAAGGAGCATTGGTTAAGCCAAAGGGCATCACAAGGTACTCATAGTGTCTTGAGTGAGTTTTAAATGCAGTTTTGGGGACATCTGAGGGAGCCATTCTAATCTGGTGATAACCAACTCTTAAATCTATCTTAGAGTAGACTTGTGAGCCCCCTAATTCATCCAATAACTCCTCAATGATGGATATTGGAAATTTATCCTTTACAGTGACCTTGTTTAGAGCTTTATAATTCACATAAAATCTCCAAAAGCCATCTTTTTTCCTTACTTGAACCACAAGGGATGCATATGAGCTGGAACTATACTGAATTATGCCTTGACTTAACATTTCCTGCACCATCTTTTCTATCACATCTTTCTATATAAGTGAGTGTCACACCTCTTTTTTACCTATACCCCCGGAAAGGGGTGCATAAGGGAGTTTTTCCACTTGTAGTGACAATCGAAACGGGATTATTTTATTAAAATTCAGAGTCGCCACTTGGGATAATTTATGGTGTCCCAAGTCACCGATTTAGAATCCCGAATCGAGGAAAAGATTGACTCTGTATTACAGTCCGCGAACCAGAAATCCGAGTAAGGAATTCTGTTAACAAGGAGAAGGTGTTAGGCATTCCCGAGTTCCGTGGTTCTAACACGGTCGCTCAACTGTTATAATTGGCTTATTATCTGATTTTAGTACATGTTCTAACCTATGGTGCGATTTTAACTTTATAACCGATTTTATTTAATTATTTTTCAGAGAGATTCAACGTCATCTAAAACACATCTTGAACCACATCACATAAATGCACCCGCGGTCCACGATATATTTTATCTAACATTATTGAGATTGGTTTTGGGTCACATAACTGCGCACCCGAGTTTAGGAATATAAATTATTAAGTAGCGCACCTAAAGCAACTACGCATTTGCAACTTTGCAAGGGCCACAGAAGTTCAACTAAATGGCACGCTTTGGATTCTAAGGATTAAAATAAAGTTAATTAAACGAGGCCATGCAATTGTCATTTTTGTTTGGCATGGCGCGCCTCGACTTATTTTAATCAAGAGGCTTCGATATTAAATTACGAGGGTCATACACTGTGTGTGTCACCTAGTATGGCTCACCTCCAATTCATATAGGGAATAATTAAATGAAGGGGAAGACTTATCAAAGATTTGGCTTAAGAAATTGAACTAACTTTAAATTAACAGATCAATCGGGAGAATGGATTCTCTTGGGCTCGAGCCACCAGCCCTATAAAGAGAAGCAACTGATTTCCAACTCAGGCCCAATCATGAGACCAAATCCTCGGGAAAACTGGCACCAGCCGGAGGCAGGACTCCAGATCAAGTCCTTAAACTTGCAAGCATCGGATTATTTAAAGCAAGCCGAGTGAATCCAATTCCCAAGTTTTATAAAGCTAATTAGAAGCCCACTATGCCTTTACTTGACCAATCGATCCATTTAGCCCCAAACGACATTGCACATATGACTTAATTCACAATTACCTCAAACGAACTCAATGCTTAATCCACCCAATTCAAATGACCTCAAGTTAATTTAAAAATAAACTATGGCTTCTGTTTAACATGAAATCATATTGGTAATGTAAATGTGAATTGACAAACTGAGCTAGCATGAAAGCAAACTTGGTTTAATTTGTGATCCCTACCACAATGATCCATATGCTTTCGACTCAAACTTACAACCAGACCTTTGCATGTTCAATCAAGCCAAACTTCATTTTTCAAGCAAATACATATACTTAATTATTAAGCATCAATGGACGTGCACCAATTAGAATATTAATCCTAAGACTTCAGTTTCAGGAATAAATAATCACCATTTTTAATCGAACACACCTCAACCCTTTAAAAACCCACATGATAACTTAAGAGTTGAAAGCAACAGAGCTTAACCACATGAATGAATACATTTATACTATTAGATATGGATAGCATAACCAATAGTTCACATACACAAAATGGTCTCAAATGTTCTGAATTACTTACACCTCAACAGACTATTAGACCTCATGTTTCCCATTAAGACAGGATGCAACATGGATTTCCTAGGAAACATTACATTACTACTATATCAAAAATGAATAGGTAAGCTAATCATTGTTACACTACAACACTAACTTCAGAAATACTAAGAAAATAGCTAACATTTATGATTAAGGGAACAATATTCATTTATAGAATCATCAGGTAATTACAACTTTCACACTTGCATCTCATCTTTCATAGAGTCAGGGAATACCTGAAAAGTAAAATAACCGAGGGAGTGAGAATAGTAGCAGTAAACAACACAACATATGACCTCAGATTCAATCACTTGAAAGAGTGAAATTAACCCAAGATGAAACCAATGAAACAGTGTTCAGCCAGCAGAAATTTTAAGCTAAAACTCTTTCCAAGACTCAAATTCAGATCACTTCAAAACCCCAGAATCAGACACCATTTCAGAAATCAAAAACTCAAAAATCAAAGAAAATGTTCAATGGAACAATGATTTATTTTGGAAATCCAGCCGCTTTTTGTTTTGTTTTCTATATTTATCTCTTAATCTTTGAAGTTCTTATCTACTAAACTCTCCAACTCTCTTCTCTCCTCCCCTAACTCTATCCTAAGTCCCTCCATTTATGCCCAAACACTGACCCTGCCAGCTCGTAAGAGCACTCAGGCAGAATTAAGAAACTAACTCTGCCCATGATATTCTTTAGAACTCCACTCGAGTATGTTTTGTTCCCCATTAACCCTTGTCTTTCCTTTATTTAAAGTTCAAGCAGGTATGAGCAACATATTTTAATCAATTCCTTTTAAACCTCCCCATACCATCATGTTTTGTTCCCCACTAACACATTAGATTAATGGTTAATTAAGTACTTTACTGACAGCCCACTTAGCAAGACCATTTGCCAAACTTTTAAACCCCCAAAATACCCCTGAAGACCCTGTGACTACAGCTATAACCAATTCTCCTAAGTTCTGAATGCAACCTTATAACTCACTACTATCTAAATAACATTATCATACTAATACTGAATTCAAACCAATGTCAGATTCATTTCATACCCTAAACAGTAGGATTCAATTCATCTAACTCAACAACAGCTTAAGCTTGAACAAGGTTGAATCAAATAGCAACAAAATAAAGGCCAAGGCTTTTAATGATTCAGAACACCCTTACAGGGAATGACACAGTAGGTTCAGGTGATAACCAAAACAACAGTTAATGTATTTTCAAAGTATTTCAACTGACCAAGCAATTCAAAACAATGTGATGACTGACTAAGCGGTTCAAACATTGTGATGAACTAATCCTTAATTTTAGCAAACAGACAAACTTAATTTATCGATTGCAAAATCGGCAATGTTCTAACAAATCGACCAACTGACTAGCTTCAACAATTGACTAAAATTATCGAGTCAACACCAATTACCAAACTAAAACAAATTGACATGACAGGAAATTAATCTGAAAAGACACATATCGAATGAAGTCTAAAAAATGAGATGAAACAAAAAAAAGGAGAAAAATGAGAAAAATGAAAGCTAAATGACAAACTCCAAATGGAAATGGGAAATACCTAAAATGAATGACCAGCTCGGCTTGTACAAAATCTGACATCTTTTGATTTTGGTCGGAAGAGGTCTTAATCGGGAGTTCTCAAACGAGAACACACGAATAAAACCTATTTTGGCCTCAAATCTTCAATACAGGCTCTTGATTTGAAAACTCAACGTTCGTTCATTCGAATAGAGATTTGACAAACTCCGGTTTGATTCGAGTGGAACTAGGGGTGGTTTAGGGACGAGGGAAGTCAGGTGGTATGGTGTTAATTTGGGACTGATTAGGTAGGTTTAAGGTTTGAGGTCTTGTCTTTGATCTAAGATTCGAAGTAGTCGGCCATGATTCGAGGGTGATGGTTAGAGGGGTTTGGTTGGGGAGGTCGATGGGAAGCTAGGGTGTGAATTTGGTGGCCATTGGACCACCGGAACCGCCGTGGGGCGATTTCTGGTGGGCGGAGGGCGGTGGTGAGACAAGGTCGTCTCTGAATCGATGAGAGAGACGAATGGGAGGGGTTCTGATTTTAGGGGGTAGGGGTCGTTTGGGGGTTTTTTGTGTTATTAAAATGGGGTGATTAATGTGAACCGTTGGATGATAGAAATCCAACGGTTGTGATCAAATGGGCACGGAACGAGGTCGTTTTGGTTCTGGGGTAGGATCAGTTCAGGGATTGGGTCGGGTTCGAGTTGTGGGTGAGATTCTAGCCCATTTGATCTCATCAAATCAAAGGTCCAGATTGAGATGCTCGAAACGACGTCGTTTGGTTGAGGCTGGAGACGGACTGGGTAGGGACAGGTATGGGCTGGTTTTTTAGCCGGGTTTGGCTGAGTTTTGGTTTTGGGCTTGGCCAAATTGGCCCAACCAGATTTTTCTCTTCTTATTCTCTTTTCCTTTTCAATTTTCTTTTCCTTTCCTTTTCAACAATTAAAACTAAAATCCTAATTAAATTATAAAACCCGAATTAACTTAAAAATACTAATTTACTCCAACTAATAATTATTACAAATAACTAAATGCCAAATTAAAAGAAAATCACAACAATTTGACTAAAATTACAAAATATGTTGTTATTTTTTTTGAATTTTCATTTTGTAAAATACCTAATTATTAATTAATTCCAAAAAATATAAAAATCAAATCTTAAATGCAAATGCTATATTTTTGTATTTTTAATGTGTTAATAAAATTAAACATGCACACAAATATATGCAAACAATCAGGGAAATCACACAATAATTCCTAAAAAAATAACACATAATTAAAGAAAAGACCTAATTTTGGGAATCCTTTTGGAATAATTCGTATGAGGCAAAAATCACGTGCTCACAGCTACCCCTCTTTGTCCGGAAACATGAAGAGTTTTCGTGCAAAGATAAAGTGAGCGGATACGAGCGATTTTTGCCTGTTTGAATACTCCGTGGGGAAGCATTTTGAAAGATTTGACTGAACCTCTGCTTCAAAGGTTTCCTACATATCCTTGGCTATAAAGGAATCAGGTCAATGTAGTTCGGGAAGTTTTGGTAGCTGGGACTACCATGAAGCTGCGGTTTTGTTGTTACTGCTGCTGCTGATACTACCTACTCACCTACTTATTACAACATGACAAAAATGAAGAAGCTAGACTAAGTTATAATTTATGCTTTACAAAGATTTATTTCCAAACTTGATCTTGTGACTGATGTTGCCTTGTTGATTTATGTTTCCTCCGCTGTTTCTTTACTTTTGGCTCGACTTGTGGTCTTCCTTCTGATTTCTGCTGGGGATTCTTGTTGTAACCCTTCGCTTTACTGACTTCAAACTGATTGCTAGACTTGAAATGTATTCCCTGCTCTCCAGGCGGGCTCCTGACTGCTAACTTGAAATGTATTCCCTGCTCTTCAGGCGGGCTCCTGACTTCAACGAAAATAGACGAAAACAAAAGGAATTTTTCTGCCCCAGTTTGGGTATCTGGGAACATATGTAAGTGTAAAACGAATCACATTACCAAATATCAATAAGAACTTGAAAACTAAAACTTGGATTGTACTCCCTTGTTCTCCAGGCGGGCTCTTGACTGCTGAACTTGAATGTATTCCCTGCTCTCCAGGCGGGCTCCTGACTGCTAACTTGAAATGTATTCCCTGCTCTCCAGGTGGGCTCCTGACTGCTGACTTGAAATGTATTCCCTGCTCTCCAGGCGGGCTCCTGACTGCTGAACTTGAATGTATTACCTGCTCTCCAGGTGGGCTCCTGACTGCTACGCTTGAAAGTATTCCCTGCTCTCCAGGTGGGCTCCTGACTTCAATGAAACAGATAAAACAAAGAAAACTTGCTGCCCTAGTTTGGAGGTTGGGCACATATGTGAGTGTTAAACTGAATCATATTACTAAGAATTCGAAAGCTAGGTCTCATTATCCAGGGATGTCCTGACAATTCATACCTAAACGACAATTTTAAATCTAAGTTATATCTTCTAAAGTGGCTTCCACTAAATCTTGTTATCTAAGAGGGTCTTAAAGCTACATCCCATTATCTAGGAGGGTCCCGAAAACTCCTAATTACATCCTATCTTAAACATGCAAACTTTGAAACCAACTTATATTCCCTGGGGTATATTTATGCTACTTATGATTGTTTTGATTTTTTAAACTAGGTCCCATTTTACAGGAGGGTCCTGAAAATTTCCGACTAAATTTGGAAAAGGCGGAAAAAGATGGCGTTTCTGCTTGGGGAAAATGTTGAGGAAACAGAAAATGATAATCATTAATCTGGTAAAGAAGAGAAGTCAGAATCTTTGTTCTCATGGGGTAATGTCCAAAGTGTATCTCAAACATACAAACTTCAAAGTTCCACTTATAATCTTCTAGGGTGCACTCATGCCAAATTCCGCTACTCATGATTATTTTGAATTTTAAACTAAGTCCTATTTTCCATGAGGGTCCTGAGAATTTCTGCGATCAATTCTGCCTAGTACTTACTCTTCCTACGGATGATTTCCCGAAACAAATGCCATTTTTACCCCTGTTTCAAATCAAAGAAAATTTCGTCAGTTTAAAACGTGGTGGTTCATCGTGGCATTCCTGCTGGAGGTGGATTTCTCTTTGTCATTCTTTGCTTCGTCCAACTATTTTGGACTGATCAAAAAGATCGTTTTGACCTCCTGATTGATCCTTAACTGCAAGATCCCCAACTGCTATTCTCCCCTCCTGACCTTTTTGCCTGAAATCGTACATCTCCCGCGACATTACTGAACCATTCCACAGTTTTAGCTTTTGCTTACACCATAGGTCCCATTTTTCATCATATTAATTTTTGTATGTTCCGTCTGTATTTTGCTTTGTGCAATTCCAAAACTGGTAGTAAGCTTTGAAATTCCTTCTTACAAGGCTAAACTTGGTAGAGCTTTTAGAGAAGTAAAATTAACAACAATGAAATGCAAGGATTTTAAGAATAAAGAAAAGAATCCAAATTTGGATGATTGTTGGAGATAGGAAAAGGGACTTATCTGAGCGGAATCACCGACACCAATGATCATGGTATGCATTTGGATCAATCAGCCCATTCTATTTAACCAATCTCCTCTCCAATTGTTTTACTTTGTTCTCCAAGATTTCCTCAACCCAATTCTACTTTCCGCCAACTTACGGACCTCGTTCGACTTGTCGTGCCCTGAAGGGTTTTCACCAACAAACCTCTCTCAATTGTCGATTCCTCAATTACTTGTTGCCTGTGGTGCCCGTGAAGGTTTTCACCAATAAGACTCTCTCATTTTTATTTTCTCTCGGCTTTCGTCGCCTCATGGTGCCCATGAGGGTTTTCACCAATAAGACTCTCTTATTTTTTGATTTTTCTTGCTTAAACTGGAGTGTTGCCCCTGATACGAATTCTCTTTACATTGCTCGACTTGGAATCTCTCAAAGACTGATCGGAAGGTCTTTCTTTGGACCGTAATGTGGGCTTTTGGATAGGGTAAGAAAGAAAGGGTATCAAAGGCTCAAAGCAATTTTGACACGGGTTTTAAAATTATAACTCTTGGAATCACATTTGTTATTACAAGTACAACTTCTGTTCTAGTTTCTTGCTTGGGGATCTTTTGATATTTTATTTTACTATGACCGAGCCAGGAAGCTACCTACGTATTCTTAACATGAATCAGGTCAAACGTAGTTCACACGTGAATTTCCTTGTTGTTATACTTTTCACTTCTTTTCTTTTCTCTTTTCTTTTCTTTCTTTTTCTCTCTTTTTCGTTATTGATTCCAAAAGAGGGGTATGAAAGAAGTAAATAAGGTTCAATAGGGGGAACAAAGGGTGAAGTGTTTAGATAGCAGAACAAATTGCCTTCGTCATTCCAATCTTTGAAATAATGTCAAATACAAACAATCAACAGTTATAACAAAGAAATCATACATAATATCTCTTTACTGCATCAGAATTGATAGCCATGTCTATGCATTTTCCTTCGATATCTGTTAAACATAAAGCACCACTGGACAATACTCTGATCACAATGAATGGCCCTTGCCAATTTGGGGCGAACTTGCCTTACGCTTCAGCCTGGTGTGGAAGGATACGTTTCAGCACCTGCTGGCCCACTTCAAACTTCCTGGGACGTACCTTTTTGTTGTATGCTCTTTCCATTATCTTTTGATACAACTGGACATGACATACTGCTGCTAATCTTTTTTCATCAATCAAATTCAACTGCTCCAAACGGGTCTTGACCCACTCATTATCATCGATTTCAACCTCAGCGACAATCTGAAGGGATGAGATTTAAACTTCCGCAGGTATCACTGCTTCAGTTCCATATACCAACAAATAAGGAGTCGCACCTACTAAAGTATGGACAGTAGTGTGATAGCCCAGCAATGCAAATGGTAATTTTTCATGCCATTTCCTGGAACTTTCTACCATTTTTCGAAGTATCTTCTTTATGTTTTTGTTGGCGGCCTCAACTGATCCATTCGCCTTGGGACAATATGGGGTAGAATTGCGATGTGTAATCTTAAACTGTTGGCATACCTCTTCCATCAATTTACTGTTAAGATTAGCACCATTATCCGTGATGATCACCTTTGGGATGCCAAATCGACAGATGATATTTGAGTGAACAAAATCGACCACTGCTTTCTTGGTCACCGATTTGAAAGTTTTGGCCTCAACCCACTTGGTGAAATAATCAATGGCTACTAGAATGAATCTATGCCCGTTGGATGCTGCTGGCTCAATTGGTCCAATGATATCCATGACCCAAGCAACGAAGGGACATGGTGTCGACATCGTGTGCAATTCCGATGGTGGAGAATGAATCAAATCTCCGTGTATCTGGCATTGATGACATTTGCGCACAAAACTTATACAATCTCGCTCCATGGTGAGCCAATAATAACCTGCTCAGAGAATTTTCTTTGCCTGCACATACCCGCTCATATGTGGTCCGCAAACTCCTGAATGTACTTCAAACATGATAGACGTAGCTTGTCTAGCATCTATGCATCTTAACAATCCAAGGTCTAGTGTTTTTTATACAAAACTCCTTCACTTAAGAAGAATCCACTTGCCAGCCGTCGAATTGTTCTCTTATGATCCCCCGTGGCTTGCACTGGATATATCCCCATTCTGATGTACTCCCGTATATCATGAAATCACGGTTCGCCATCAAGTTCTTCTTCAATCATGTTGCAGCAAGCATGCTGATCTCGTACTTAAATATGCAGAGGATCGACATAAGCTTTGTTCGGATGGTGCAACATTGATGCTAGGGTAGCCAAAGCATCGGTGACCTCATTATGGACCCTCGGAATATGCCTAAACTCCACTAATCGAAACCGTTGACAAATATCATGTAAACATTATCGGTACAGTATGAGCTTCAAATCTCGTATTTCTCATTCTCCTTGGATTTGGTGTACCAGAAGATCCGAGTCTCCCAAGACCAAGACTTCCTGGACATCCATGTCTGCAGCTAGCCTTAAACCCAAAATGCATGCTTCATACTCAGCCATATTGTTGGTGCAATGGAATCGAAGCCGAGCCATAACGGGATAGTGATGCCCTGTTCAGAAATAAGCACGACTCCTATCCCCACTCCTTTCATGTTAGCATCCCCATCGAAGAAAAGTTTCCAACCTGATTTTTTGGCTTGTTCTAGCTCATCAATATGCATCACCTCTTCATCAGGAAAATAAGTCCTCAGTGGCTCATACTCTTCATCGACCGGGTTTTCGGCCAAATTATCGGCCAATGCTTGGGCTTTCATTGCAGTTCGAGTCACATAGATTATGTCAAACTCTGTGAGCAAAATCGGCCACTTCGCCAGTCTCCCTGTCGGCATAGACTTTTGAAAGATATACTTCAATGGATCCAAGAGTGAAATGAGGTAAGTAGTGTAGGATGACAAATAATGTTTCAATTTCTGTTCCACCCAAGTTAGGGAGCAACATGTCCTTTCCAGGTGAGTGTACTTAACCTCATAAGCTGTGAACTTCTTGATAAGATAGTAGATGGCTTGTTCTTTCCTGCCGGTGACATCATGCTGCCCCAGTACATAGCCAAATGAATTTTCTAGGACAGTCAAGTAAAGAATCAAAGGACTCTTTGGTTCTGGTGGTACCAGCACATGCGGGTTAGACAAGTATCCCTTTATCCCGTCGAATGCTTCTTGACACTCATCAGTCCACTTGATCGCAACGCCCTTCTTCAGCAACTTGAAAATAGGCTCACAAGTTGTCGTGAGCTGAGCAATAAATCTGCTGATATAGTTCAACCTTCCTAACAGACTCATCACTTCAGTCTTGTTCCTCGGAGGGGGCAATTCTTGTATGGCTTTGATCTTCGATGGTTCCAACTCGATGCCTCGCCGACTGACTATGAATCCCAACAGTTTTTCGGATGGAACACCAAATACACACTTGGCAGGGTTAAGCTTGAGGTTGTACCTGCGAAGCCTCTGGAAGAATTTCCTCAAATCCTCGACGTGATCAGCCTGATGCTTTAATTTTATGATCACATCATCTACGTATAACTCAATCTCCTTATGTATCATATCGTGAAACACAGTTGTCATTTCCCTCATATAAGTTGCCCCAACATTCTTCAAACCAAATGGCATTACCCGGTAGCAATAAGTTCCCCAGGGTGTGATGAATGCCGTCTTTTCTGCATCTTCTTCATCCATTAGAATCTGATGATACCCGGCATAACAATCCATAAAAGATCTAATCTCACGCTTGGCAAATTATCAATCAAAATGTGGATATTGGGTAGTGGGAAGTTATCCTTCGGACTTGCTTTGTTGAGATTGCGGCAATCGACGCATACTCTGATCTTGCCATCCTTCTTCGGTACAGGCACGACATTAGCTAACCAAACAGGATATCGAGTGACCCGAATAACCTTTGCATCCAACTGCTTGGTAACTTCTTCTTTAATCTTCACACTCATATCAGTTTTGAATTTCCTCAACTTTTGCTTAACGGGAGGGAATGCTGGATCAGTGTGCAATTTGTGGACCACTAAATCAGTGCTTAAACATGGCATGTCGTCATATGACCACGCAAAAACATCTTTGTACTCGATAAGTATTTTGATTAACTCCTCCCGGATTTTTGGCTCGAGGTGGACACTTATTTTAGTTTCTCGGACATTGTCTGTGTCCCCTAAATTGACGGCTTTTATATCATTCAGGTTGGGTTTGGGTTTTTATTCGAAGTGAATTAACTCCTTACTAATTTCTTCGAAGGCTTCATACTCATCATCGTATTCTGATTCATAATCGTAATCAACTTCTTGAACTAACATTTCAGAATCATATTGATTTTTAAGACTTGGCTGAGGATTCCTTATGCATACCACGTCATTAGAACCAGCATAAAAAGAACTGTATAGAAATGAAAACAAAACAAAAGGAAAACCATCAGGAATGATGAAGAAAGGGAAATTGTATTTTATTGAATGATAAAAGATAACAAGGTTTGCAAACTCAAATAGACTAAAAAATGAAATCAGGATTACAACCCTGGAATAATCCGTACAAACTTAAAGGAAAATCAAAGCAAACTACCAAGTCTCCTTCCGAATAGGGAGAGGAGTAGCCTTCCAATTATTAAGCTTTGTTGTTGGCCCAACAAATTGCACTTCCGTGTTGCTAGAACCTTTTCCAATTTCCACCATGCTCACACTGTCGAACAACTTCTCAAATCTTTCAATTAACTCCTTGTCTGGATCAATCACAGAACTAGGAATTGTTGTCACTAGGCGACTCCTCGTACCGAACTTGACAAATGATCTGGAAAGACGTGGGACCGGCTTTGGAAGGACCCATGTCCTCTGTTTCAATTTCTTGGCTCTTTTTATGTCTGTGGTTGTGGGCCTGAATCCCTGACCAAATGTTCCCAAGTTTTCAAGAAGAGACACGGGTTGTATGATGCCTTGCAGATCTGACCCCAAACCCTTTCCTGGTACAAAACCATTCTTCAGCATTTCATACGCTACCATGACTGATGCGACGGTTATATTCGGATTTGGGATCCATTTCCCCTCTAGAACTTTCTCGACCGACATTGTGTCAGAAACTTGGTAGACCCATGGTCCCTTGTCATCTTCCACCTCAATGAATGGCACAATGGTGTTGCTGTGCGCGCACAAATTATCTTCGCCGTGCACAACTATTTCCTGTATGTCCCATTCGAACTTGACCATCTGATGGAGTGTTGATGGTACTGCTTTAGCGGCATGGATCCATGGTCGTCCTAATAGCAAATTGTAGGAAACAGCTATATCCAGCACTTGGAATTCCATTGTGAATTCTACTGGACCTATGGTTAGTTCCAACATTATGTCCCCAACTGAGTCTTTGCCTCCGCCGTCAAATCCCCGCACATAGATATTGTTCTTATGGATCCTCTCCTCTTCTACTTTCAGCTTGATTAGAGTGGAGAGAGGGCAGATGTTCGCACTTGAACCATTGTCAACCAATACCCGGGTAACCACGGAATCCTCGCATTTCACTGTAAGGTAAAGGGCTTTGTTATGCTCAGTACCTTCTACGGGCAATTCATCATCGGAAAAAGTGGCTCTGTTTACTTCAAAAATCTTGCTGGCTATATTTTCTAGAAGGTTCACCGAGATCTTG
Organism: Nicotiana sylvestris; assembly: GCF_000393655.2. Classification (NCBI taxonomy): domain Eukaryota; kingdom Viridiplantae; phylum Streptophyta; class Magnoliopsida; order Solanales; family Solanaceae; genus Nicotiana; species Nicotiana sylvestris. The sequence goes on along the minus strand of NC_091058.1, from coordinate 32,023,021 downwards.
TCGGGAACATGGGCCTCATTCAGGATTTTCATCAATGATCTACGGTGCTCATCTGAATGGATTAGCAATGAGAGCAATGATATCTGAGCGGCCGTTTTCCTCAACTGCTTTACAACAGAATAGTCATGCACTTTCATTTTCCTCAAAAAATCCTCTGCCTCTTCTTTAGTTATAGCTTTCTTCACCGGCGTTGGATCATTTTTAGTTCTTCTTAACTCCTCGGGAGTAAAACACCTTCCTAAGCGAGTCAAACCTTATGTTTCACAAACTTCTTCTTTGATTTCTTTTCCTTTGTAAATCACGGTCACCCGTTCATAATTCCAAGGAACAGCTTTTTTGTTGATCACTGGAAGCTGAGTTACTGGTTTTATAATAACAGGCTCTGTACGAGCCCCCTTCACGACCACAACAGGTTTACTTGCAACCCCTGGTACTACCACTTTAGCTTTCTCGGGTTTCACTACAACAATGCTTGACGACCCTTTCTCGGCTACCACAACTGGATTATTGTCTACCCCTTTCAACTGGACCATTGATTTCCCATTAGTTACCTTTTCCTTTGAGCTGGTTTTAGTGGAACAGACCATCATTACCGTCTGCGAGGGCTTCTTGGGATCCCCTCCTTTATGTATCAACTCAGTCATATGGGTCTCATGGTGAGTTGGTAGTGGATTTTGATTGATATTTGGTGCATCTGGGGCCTGAACCTCGATCCGATGAGTATCAATAAGCTCTTGCACAACTGTTTTTAATTTCCAACATTTCTTTGTATCATTCCCGGGGCTCCTGAACAGTACTCGCAACTCACCGAGTGGTCAAGGTTTCTAGGAGGAGGATTTGGTATTTTAGGCTCAATTGGATTCAGCATGCCCAACTGCCTCAACCTGTGGAAAAGACTGGTATATGATTCCTCCAGTTGAGTGAAAGTCTTTTGCTTTTGTAACCTCTTATTCTTGAAGGCTTGTTTGGTCGGAAACCCGTTTCGGGGAGATTTCTGTAGGCTCTTGGGGGTGGATATGTGTTTTGTGGAGTTGGGTATGGATTTTGTGGAGCCGGCGCACGCCATTGTGCGTGTGCCAGAGTTTGGGTATAGGTTTGTGCATGATGGACGGAAAAATGGGGATCTAGCGGTGGGTAGTAATGTTGTGGAGGGCTATATGGAGTGTGGGGGTAATTTTGGTGGTAGGGTCATGGTTGGCTATAGTAGGGTGACGGGCCTCTAGATCCGAACCAGGCATCGGACTCAACAGTCGTGACATCTTCTTTCTTCTTCTTCCCAAGTACACCCCAGTGCCGCTTTGAATGGCCTGAGTGGTTGCCTTGATCGCTGAATAACTCATGATTTTGTTGGACTTAAGCCCCTCCTCGACCATGCCTCCCATTTTTACAACTTCATTAAAAGACTTGCCAATTGCGGACACAAAATGACCAAAGTAAGTTGGCTCCAAAGCCTGCAAAAAGTAATCAACCATCTCGCTCTCTTTCATTGGGGGATCTACCCTTGTTGCTTGCTCTCTCCACCGGAAACCATATTCTCTAAAGCTTTCACTGTGCTTCTTCTCTAGTTTAGTCAAAGATAGTCGGTCTGGAATGATCTCAAGATTATACTGAAAGTGACAAGCGAATGCTTGTGCTTGATCATCCCATGTGTACCATCTTCCGTGATCTTGGCGGGTGTACCACTCCAATGCTGCTCCGCTCAAACTCTGACTGAAGTAAGCCATTAACAATTCATCCTTTCCTTCGGCTCCCCTCATCTTACTACAAAAACCTCTCAAATGAGCCACCGGATCACCGTGTCCGTTGTACAAGTCGAATTTGGGCTTTTTGAACCCTGCTGGTAGTTGTACATTTGGGAATAATTACAGGTCTTTGTAAGCCACACTTACCTAATCTCCTAGCCCTCTCCTATCCCTGAAGGATTGTTCTATGCTTTTCATTTTTCTGAACATCTCCTCATGTTCGGGATTTTTGGCTGGTCTCTCAAATTCTCTCGGGAGATCAGAACGTGGATCGTATGGGTAGGTTTCAGGAGCTTTGAAGGTGGGTTCTGGGGTATAATACTGGTTGTCCTGAGCTTGGAACATGGGTTCACTCAGGGATCTATGGAGTGCAGCTGGTGGAGATGCCACAAAGACAGGGGTGACTGGCGGAGGAGGGCATGGAATCGATTTTGGTGGTGGAGCTTGCGACATATGAGAAGTAGTGCCATGGTAGTGTTGATAAATGGGAAAACCTGGATTGGTGGCGGGATTATCCTGAGACTGAGCTAATGGTGGGGTAAAAGCCGGGTTGGCTGGATAAGACGGCGGTGATTGCCCTTGGGACCAGGCCTGGTACATTTCGGCCATCTGTTGCTTAAGCTTGAGCATATCCTCTTTCATTTTATTGACGTCCAACTCCTCTACCTCAACACTAGTGTCAATATCCGGGATAGACATGATTTCTAGTATTGGTCCCTTTGATCTGGTTTGGTAATGATAATGTGCCGGTATCCTCTAAATAAACTAACGGCTTGAATTCACTGGAAAATAACAAACTTGTTAGTTCTTAGAGTTTAACACATATGCAATTACACGTTGGGATGCAATTCACCTAGGCAATTAACCATTTTCTATCATGCATTTGCTTCTGTTGCGTGCATCATTTCGGCCCCTCATAATTGTGCCCCTTCCTTTAAACTTCTTTTATTTTATCCTTCTTTATTTCCCCTTTTTCTTTTTTAGTGGTGGTCGAATCCTATAGAGATTGCCTACGTATCATGTCCCCGCATGAATCAGACCGTGCGTAGTTCTGTCAGATAAGTGTGAAAGTAAATAAAATATTTTTTGGGATTTTCAGCTTTTATAAAAACAGATGCTTTGATCACAAAGACTCAATACTAACAAATTTCAAAAGACTAACAGACTCTGATGCAAAAACAAAATACAGACTCTAAAATTAAGCTATCATACTTTAAAGAAATACAGACTCAAACAGAGAGAAAATATAAACCCAACATACATGCCTTACAGACTCTGACAAAAAAGGAAATACAGACTCAAACTGAAAATCATGAGTACATCAATGCTCCTGGTGTCTGTGGGACATCATTCGGTCTCGCCACGGGCCTATGTGCAAGATCCCTTTGAAGTCGGTCCAAGCTGTACATTATTTGTTTAACAAAGGTCATCACCGCTGCAAAGAATGTAGTGCGAGTCATATCCTCACAAATGTGGCACCTCATAACGATGTAGTCAGCGATGTTTCTAATTCTTTCTCTTATGACGCCCTTTTCTTGTAACAAATGCCCAATCTGCTGGGACCTGGCCTCCAAAGTTTGCTTGGCTGCATAGTTTTGTTCCTGAAGTTGTTGCAAGTCTATTTCTAACTGTGCCAATGTCGTGTAACAGTGTTCCCTTTCAACCTTGAAGTCTTTTGCCTGCTTGATCATTTTTTTTCTCGTGGCGATGACCCTTTTCTTCAACCCTGCGACCTCATCGTCGTACCTTTCTCTCAACTACTTAACCAGGCATACCCGTTCATCTGCATTTTTAGCCAAGTTTTTGAACCCCGGCTAGTTCACTTTCTGCTTTGTTCAAATAGAAACTATAGTTACTCACTTTCCGCCTTAGGTTATCTACGAGATTTTCATCTATGTTACTTCGGACTAGATTTTCTGCTGCTACTTTCAGTTTCTGAATTTGAGCTCGAAGGGCCTCATTTTCTTTGACTAGACTTTTCTTTTCGCCCTCATCCGCCGCTGCTTGTAAGCCATTCTCGAATTGAAGGTCTTTGACTTGCTTCTCCAGCTTTCCTATCGTGGCCTTGTACTCGTTTTCTTTGGCCAACCAAGCCCACGGTTCTTGCGATGCCTCGACGAATTCCTGAATGTGCGGTTTTTTGGTTGGTCTTTCTGATTCAGCCCTTGTAGTGTTCTTCTTTCTATACCAGGCAAGGTAGGTGGGTGAGACCTCTCCTTTAGATAGGTTCCGCACTCGGGTGCTTGCCGTCAAATATTGGCACTCATTCCAAATAGAACGAACTGTTTCTTCGTGAAATTGGCCGTCGGAGCTAATCTCAACCGCGTGGATACTGAGATCTTCATCTGGATGCATCACCTGACACCTTCCTAATTGTCTCATCACTCGGTAGGGAGCGTAAGGCTGAATACCTCGAAGACCCATTAGGAGGAAGTAAGGACCTGTGGCGGGTATATACATAATTTCTTCAACAGGAAGCCAACCTAGGGTCCATTCTATTTGTCCCGTAGTGATGGCGCGAAGGGGGGCTATCCATTCTCCAAACCCCTCCAGTAACTTGAACCTTGAAACCCTTGTGTTGAATTCTTCAATGCAGGTTTTTTCTGCAGATCCATAATTCATATACTGAGGGTGGTGGCACAAGTGCTCGATCATCCACATTTGTAGTAGCAAATTGCATCCCTCGAAGAAGTCTGCCCTAGCTTTACAAGCTATGAGAGCTTGGTATATCTCAGACACTATCATAGGGGCAAGAGTGCTCTTGGCATTGGTAACCAGGACCTTGACGACTCCAGCCACCTGCAAATCGATTTTCCCATCTTTTCGGGGAAACACCACAAGGCCTAAGAATGCTACCATGAAAGCAAAACGCCTATGCTCATCCCATTTTGTTCGGTTCCCTTTACTGCAAACCCCGCTTTCTGGATCATTGAACCCTCTTATATGCCCGTACTTCTGGTATATGAAAACGTAGAGTGGAAAACCCCCCTTCCAACTCGGAATATGGGATTCCCTTATTTATCTTTAGCAAATCCATGAATTTGTGAGAGTTAACGACCCTTGGAGCGATCAGATACTTATGTTTCAAACCTGCAGTACTTTTCATATAACCTGCTATCTCTTCCAAGGTCGGGGTGAGTTCAAAATCCGAGAAGTGAAATACGTTATGGGCCGGGTCCTAAAACGTAACCAAAGCCTTTATGATGTCTCCTCTAGGTCCGATCTTTAATAACCCGGTGAGACCCCCCAAATGTAGATTGACCTTATCTTGCCCTGACTTGCCCAGATCTTCCCACCATATACGCAACTCCAAAGGGATCTTGTTCATAACTGCTATCGGCAAACTTGGACTCGTGCTCATACTACACATTTATTAGGGTGATTAAGCAAAAATCAATACTCATTTGACTCGAAGACAAAATTGACACACTTTTTCTTTTCCTTTTTTTTCAAAAAAATAAAATCCGGTTTTGCAAATACGGCCTTTCAGCACCTCGAAGACGAAAATTTTAAGACTGTGTTGGCTAATCGGTGAAAACCTTGAAAAATGACCACAGGCAGCTGTTTTGCAAAAACAGCCTTCCGGCGCCCTTTTAGGGCCATTCAGCTATTTCTGACAAGAATGGAATCACCCTAACTATTTTCAAATAAAAAGTAAATTTTTTGTTTTTTCGGATTATTTTTGCAAAAAGGAAGTTGGACCCGATGGGGGTTGTCTACGTATATCACACCCTGTGAGAATCAAACTGGCGTAGTTTGGGTAAATAAAATGAACTATTTTCGAAAACAAAACTCCTTTCTCATTCATTTTTTTTTTCAAAAATTCGGCAGAGTTTTAGCGATATTTGGACACTGGTTTTTCTTTAAACAGGTGATTCACTCTCTTAACCCTCTACACTGTTATTTCTTTCCCAAATTCTCTCCTTTCATTCCAAAGCCGGTCAACATGCAAATCCGAAGCAAATAAATGCGCAAGTAACAAGTAAGATGCATCAGGATGGTCTTTTTATTTCGAGTGCACCTGTCCTAAACAGACCCAACCCCTGTGTTCAGTCTCCAAAGTCAAAATGCACATGATGCAAACAAACGTTCCTACTAGGGATCCGGCATGAGGTACTATTATACTAGGTTTAAAAATCTAGGTTTATTTGTTCTAGACCTGGCTTACTCGAGCGGATAACTCGAGCCGGGGGGGGGGGCTGCGTACCGGTAACCAAAAGATCATCCGGCTTTACAACTTGTTCGAAGCTCATTCTATTTGGGATTTGACACTAACAGAAAGAAGTCATGACCAACGTGCACTCCTTAAGAGAGAGAAGAGAGGGATTTCGTAGCAGTTTATATATATAATTCAGATAATATCAAAGCGGTAAAAGCAATATTTAGCACATTAAGCCCAAACATGTAATAAAATCAGATAATAAATAAAGCCAGATATAACAATTATTATAAGCTCGAATTCTGAACCCTGAACCAAAAGTTCTGGGTACATTTTCCCAGCAGAGTCGCCAGAGCTGTCACACCTCCTTTTTACCTATACCCCCAGAAAGGGGTTTATAAGGGAGTTTTTCCACTTGTAGTGACAATCGAAACGGGATTATTTTATTAAAATTCAGAGTCGCCACTTGGGATAATTTATGGTGTCCCAAGTCACCGATTTAGAATCCCGAATCGAGGAAAAGATTGACTCTGTATTACAGTCCGCGAACCAGAAATCCGAGTAAGGAATTCTGTTAACCCAGGAGAAGGTGTTAGGCATTCCCGAGTTCCATAGTTCTAGCACGGTCGCTCAACTGTTATAATTGGCTTATTATCTGATTTTAGTACATGTTCTAACCTATGGTGCGATTTTAACATTATAACCGATTTTATTTAATTATTTTTCAGATAGATTCAACGTCATCTAAAACACATCTTAAACCATGTCACATAAATGCACCCGCGGTCCACGATATATTTTATCTAACGTTGTTGAGATTTTGATTTGGGTCACATAAATGCGCACCCGAGTTTAGGAAGATAAATTATTAAGTAGCACACCTAAAGCAACTACGCATTTGCAACTTTGCGAGGGCCATAGAAGTTCAACTAAATGGCACGCCTTGGATTCTAAGGATTAAAATAAAGTTAATTGAACGAGGGCCATGCAATTGTCATTTTTGTTTGGCATGGCGCGCCTCAACTTATTTTAATCAAGAGGATTCTATATTAAATTACGAGGGCCATACACTATGTGTGTCACATAGTATGGCTCACCTCCAATTCATATAGGGAATCTAATTAATTGAAGGGGAAGACTTATCAAAGATTTGGCTTAAGAAATTGAACTAACTTTAAATTAACAGATCAATCGGGAGAATGGATTCTCTTGGGCTCGAGCCACCAGCTCTATAAAGAGAAGCAACTGATTTCCAACTCAGGCCCAATCATGAGCCCAAATCCTCGGGAAAACTGGCACCAGTGGGAAGCAGGACTCCAGATCGAGTCCTTAAACTTGCAAGCATCGGATTATTTAAAGCAAGCCGAGTAAATCCAATTCCCAAGTTTTATAAAGCTAATTAGAAGCCCACTATGCCTTTACTTGACCAATCGATCCATTTGGCCCCAAACGACATTGCACATATGACTTAATTCACAATTACCTCAAACGAACTCAATGCTTAATCCACCCAATTCAAATGACCTCAAGATAATTTAAAAATAAACTATGGTTTCTGTTTAACATGAAATCATATTGGTAATGTAAACGTGAATTGACAAACTGAGCCAGCATGAAAGCAAACTTGGTTTAATTTGTGATCCCTACCACAATGATCCATATGATTTCGACTCAAACTTACAACCAGACCTTTGCATGTTCAATCAAGCCAAACTTCATTTTTCAAGCAAATACATATACTTAATTATTAAGCATCAATGGACGTGCACCAATTAGAATATTAATCCTAAGACTTCAGTTTCAGGAATAAATAATAACCATTTTTAATCGAACACACCCCAACCCTTTAAAAACCCACATGATAACTTAAGAGTTGAAAGCAACAGAGCTTAACCACATGAATGAATACATTTATACTATTAGATATGGATAGCATAACCAATACTCCACATACACAAAATGATCTCAAATGTTCTGAATTACTTACACCTCAACAGACTATTAGACCTCATGTTTCCCATTAAGATAGGATGCAACATGGATTTCCTAGGAAACATTACATTACTACTATATCAAAAATGAATAGGTAAGCTAATCATTGTTACACTACAACACTAACTTCAGAAATACTAAGAAAATAGCTAACATTTATGATTAAGGGAACAATATTTATTTATAGAATCATCAGGTAATTACAACTTTCACATTTGCATCTCATCTTTCATAGAGTCAGGGAATACCTGAAAAGCAAAATAACCAAGGGAGTGAGAGTATTAGCAGTAAACAACACAACATATGACCTCAGATTCAATCACTTGAAAGAGTGAAATTAACCCAAGATGAAACCAATGAAACAGTTATCAACCAGCAGAAATTTTAAGCTAAAACTCTTTCCAAGACTCAAATTCAGATCACTTCAAAACCCAGAATCAGACACCATTTCAGAAATCAAAAACTCAAAAATCAAAGAAAATGTTCAATGGAACAATGATTTATTTTGGAAATCCAACCGCTTTTTTTTTGCTATTTTTATCTCTTAATCTCTGAAGTTCTTATCTCCTAAACTCTCCAACTCTCTTCTCTCCTCCCCTAACTCTGTCCTAAGTCCCTCCATTTATGTCCAAACACTGACCCTGCCAGTTCGTAAGAGCACTCAGGCAGAATTAAGAGACTAACTCTGCCCATGATATTCTTTAGAACTCCACTCGAGTATGTTTTGTTCCCCATTAACCCGTGTCTTTCCTTTATTTAAAGTTCAAGCAGGTATGAGCAACATATTTTAATCAATTCCTTTTAATCCTCCCCATACCATCATGTTTTATTCCCCACTAACACATTAGATTAATGGTTAATTAAGTACTTTACTGACAACCCACTTAGCAGGACCATTTGTCAAACTTTTAAACCCCCAAAATACCCCTGAAGACCCTGTGACTGTAGATTCTCCTAAGTTTTGAATGCAACCTTATAACTCACTACTATCTAATTAACATTATCATACCAACACTGAATTCAAACCAATGTCAGATTCATTTCAGATCCTAAATAGTAGGATTTAATTCATCAAACTCAACAATAGCTTAAGCTTGAACTAGGTTGAATCAAATAGCAACAAAATAAAGGCCAAGGCTTTTAATGATTTAGAACACTCTTACAGGGAATGACACAGTAGGTTCAGGTGACAACCAAAACAACAGTTCATGTTTTTCAAAGTATTTCAACTGACCAAGCAATTCAAAACAACGTAACGACAGACTAAGCGATTCAAACATTGTGATGAACTAATCTTTAATTTTAGCAAACGGACAAACTTAATTTATCGATTGCAAAATCGACAATGTTCTAACAAATCGACCAATTGACTAGCTTCAACAATTGACTAAAATTAACGAGTTAACACCAATTACCAAACCAAAACAAATTGATGTGACAGGAAATTAATCTGAAAAGACACATATCGAATGAAGTCTAAAAAATGAGATGAAACAAAAAAAAGGAGAAAAATGAAAGCTAAATGACAAACTCCAATTGGAAATGGGAAATACCTAAAATGAATGACCAACTCGGCTTGAACAAAATTCGTCACCTTTTGATTTTGGTCGGAATAGGTCTTAATCGTGAGTTCTCAAACGAGAACACACGAATAAAACCTATTTCGGCCTCAAATCTTCAATACAGGCTCTTGATTTGAAAACTCAGCATTCGTTCATTCGAATTGAGATTCGACAAACTCAGGTTTGATTCGAGTGGAACTAGGGGTGGTTTAGGGACGAGGGAAGTCAGGTGGTGGTATGGTGTTAATTTGGGACTGATTAGGTAGGTTTAAGGTTTGAGGTCTTGTTTTCGATCTAAGATTCGAAGTAGTCGGCCATGATTTGAGGGTGATGGTTAGAGGGGTTAGGTTGGGGAGGTTGAGGGGAAGCTGGGGTGTGAATTTGGTGGCCATTGGACCACCAGAACCGCCATGGGGTGATTTTCGGTGGGCGGAGGGCGGTGGTGAGACAAGGTCGTCTCTGAATCGATGAGAGAGACGAATATGAGGGGTTCTGATTTTGGGGGGTAGGGGTCGTTTGGGGTTTTTTTGTATTATTAAAATGGGGTGATTAATGTGAACCGTTAGATGATAAAAATCCAACGGTTGTGATCAAATGGGCACGGAACGGGGTCATTTTGGTTCTGGGGTAGGATCAGTTCAGGGATTGGGTCGGGTTCGGGTTGTGGGTGAGATTCTGGACCATTTGATCTCATCAAATCAAAGGTACAGATTGAGATGCTCGAAACGACATCATTTTGTTGAGGCTGGAGACGAACCGGGTTGGGACGGGTATGGGCTGGTTTTTTGGCCGGGTTTGGCTGAGTTTTGGTTTTGGGCTTGGCCAAATTGGCCCAACCAGATTTTCCTCTTCTTATTCTCTTTTCCTTTTCAATTTTCTTTTCCTTTCCTTTTCAACAATTAAAACTAAAATCCTAATTAAATTATAAAACCCCGAATTAACTTAAAAATACTAATTTACTCCAACTAATAATTATTACAAATAATTAAATGCCAAATTAAAATAAAATCACAACAATTTGACTAAAATTACAAAACATGTTATTATTTTTTTGAATTTTCATTTTGTAAAACACCTAATTATTAATTAATTCCAAAAAAATATAAAAATCAAATCTTAAATGCAAATGCTATATTTTTGTATTTTTAATGTATTAATAAAATTAAACATGCACACAAATATATGCAAACAATCAGGGAAATCAGACAATAATTCCTAAAAAAAATAACACATAATTAAAGAAAAGACCTAATTTTGGGAATTCTTTTGGAGTAATTCGTATGAGGCAAAAACCACGTGCTCACAGTGAGTACCTGTAATGTCTTGAGTTCATAGCGTTGCTGCCTTCTAGCAAGGGAATATGATGGTCAAATACTCCTCTGGAGGAAGGTAACTATTTAGGCTCATCAAACAGCTCCTTGTATCCATCCAACATCAACTAAATTTCCACTGTCCTTTCTGCAGCTATGTCTAATTGTTCAGTTTCAACATTGTTCTCTGTGCAAACCTTGATCATGAAAATCTTAGTAGTGTCCACTGATATCTTATGGAGTGCCTTGACATCTATAGTTTTAAAGGAAGGTTGGATCCCTTGCAAGGTCACAATTTTCCCTTGAAACACAAATTGCATCCACAGCTTCTCAAAATTGACCTTGATGTCTCATAATTTGCTCAACCGTTGGATACCAAGTACTATATCACAACTTCCTATAGGAAGTACTAAGAATTCATCTTGAAACATGGTTCCTTGCATTAATCATTTGAAATCCTTACTTCCTTTTACAGATTGAATGACTCTCCCATCTGCTACTAAGACATCCTGTGGACTGATTTGATGAATTCTACATCCCATCCTCATGGCTACCTTCTCATTGATAAAATTGTGGGTGGAACCACAATCATTGAGAACATTGATTGGTCTTTGCTAAGTGAATCCTTGGATATTGAGTGTCCTATACCCCTTAGAACCATTCAGGGCTTGTAGAGAAATCTCACAATTCTGAGTTGGTTCCTTTTCAAGCTCTTGAACCTCAAGGCACCATTCCTCCTCCTCTGGTTCTTCCTGTGCAGTGAAACCTACTTCTCCTATCTCCAAAGAATAGATTTGCCTTTTTGCTTTACATTTATGACCAGGCACAAATTTTTCATCACAAAAGAAGCACATCTCATTGGCTCTCTTCTCATCCATTTCTGCTGGTGTTAATCTCCTTCTTTTGTTCTTGTCAAAAGTTGCAGTGACTGGCTTTTTGTAGTTAGGCAAGTTATTCCTAGGCATTCCTCCAGAACCTTGGGAACCTCTTAAGGAAGCATGTCCTGTATATGCACCTTTGATAGCCTTGCTTTGTGCAGCAAAGCTAGCTTCATATAGCCTAGCCAGGTAGTAAGCTTGGGGCAGGCTACAAGGGTTTCCTATCTTAACTGCATTGCTAAGTTCAGGTTTCAAATTGTTCAAAAAGATACTGATAGCATGCTCCATAGACAAATTGATCCTGGTCATTACACTAACAAAAGCCTTTTGATAATCTTTGATTGAACATGTATGCTTAACATTCATAAGTTCTGTCATGGGGTTTGAATATTCAGCTCCAAAGTTGTCACATAAAGTCCATAAGTATTCTTCCCAGGTGGGAAGAGGCATGTGTCCTCTACTCCTCATGTAACCTAGATGCCACTATAGAGCATCACCTTCAAAGTGCAATGAAACCAACTTCATTTTCTATTGATTGTCACTTACTCATCAGCAAAAAAACTATTCTACTTTAATTTATACAACCATGTCCTCAAGTCCTCCCCATTAAACTTTGGAAATTCAACCTTATTGTATTTGGTGAATGGTAAGTTAGGTAATGACACATTGGGATTGGTTATGGTATGTGATCGCAGCCAACTCCACACTACTAAAAAGTAGGAAGAGAGGGTCGCAATAGCTTTTACCCGATATGAGAGTCGGAATCGATTTCCACAGGGAGCTAGGAATGGAGTCGAGTATCTATCTAGACTAGAGTTGTGTAATTGTTCTAAATGTCACTTCCAAACATCTTTTGAATTTTCTTAAAAAAACTAAGATTATCAATTACTAATTAGAACTAAATTATGCTAATAAGAAAATTGCTAGAGTTGAATCTAATGGGTAAAAAGGCACTATGGTAGTGACTTTCACCTAGGTGGCTAATTGACAGGTAAATGCTTCTAAGGTTCGATTGACATGATTGGGAAAATATGCTATAATCGTTGCATGATTTTACCCACTCTCACACCTCTCGGTAGAGAGAGTGAGTTTGCCCAATTGACTCTCTCGAGACCAAATGGGTAGGCAAATTAGCTCAAGCAACTAGGGTTCAAGTTGGGCAATTACTCTCTCGAGGTTTAACCCTTTAATTGGGACTATCAATTCTCTTGAGTCCATCCCAATTCCTTGTTGGGTCAATTTTGGAGACTTAAGTTCTCTTTCTCAAGAAGAGCCAAGTCAACTTAGCACAAACCATTGCTTGCAACCACCAATTCATAGATTAAACCATAAAATTGACCCAAATAACAAACACACATAGTCAATCTAACATCAGATGGCAACATCAGAGCCACAACCCTAGCTAATGGGTTTAGCTACTCATGTTTGAAGGAGAAAATAGAGAAATAGATGAAGAACAAGACATATTAATTTAAAAGCTAATGTAAATACAGAGAATCTATCGTAAAATCTAAGTTAAGATGCCAAAAATAGCTACACAATAGCTTCTCACGAGCAAAACTACATTCTGGAATTAACTTCTGACCTAAATATGGCAAAATGTTCTATTTATACTAGGCTGGAAAAACTGGACAAAAATACCCTGCGGGATCAGCGCGGGCCGCATAAAATGGACCGCAGCCGCGCTAGGCTCTTGGACTTCAATTCTGGGCTCTCTGAACTTGGGCTTCACGGACTGCGTAGAATGGATCGTGGCCGCGGAGATCTCTAATGCGGTCCGCACAAGTATGACTGCGGACCGCGCATCTTGAACCATGGCAAATTTCACCTCTCTGAATCTCTCATCCGCGGACCACACATAATGATAGCGAGACCGCGGAGCCTTCACCACGGACCGCGAAATGTGTACTGCGGCTACATTACCTGAAGCCCATTTTTTCCAACTCTCTGAACCACCTAGTGCGGACCGCACAAAGTCAAATGCGGCCACACTAGGCCTTTTTTGCTCTCAGATTGCCTTGTCTTTGATACTTGAGCAGGTTTCACTCTTTTTGAGACGATCTTTGACATTTCGTCACTTTGTCGATCAAACCTGCAATCAAGCACAACTTATGATCCTTTTGGGACTATTTTGTAACAATTTATAATAAAAGCATAAGCAAGAAGGAGCATGAAACACGTTAAAATCCCTAGTTATCAACTCCCCCAAACTTAAGCCTTTGCTTGTCCTTAAGCAAACAAAATAAGCCCCACCCCTTATGGGAAAATTCAAGTATTTCCAGCTATCCTAAAGTAACCTCAACAAGCATCAATTGGGACTAACAATCGCCCTCAATACGAATGAATCATTAACAACATTTAAACTTTGGAAAACCATGGATCAAGTGTGATACAAGAGCATCAAGAGTTGACTCATTACATCAAAGAACTCTCTCAATAACTTTGGTCATTGTGGAACCCAAACTCACACATTCTCAACTCTCCCTAAGCAAACCTCAACTTTTTAGAGTATTAGCACACAAAATGAGGTTAATGGGAATTCACTCATCTCTCTCAAGGAAATGTCACAAGTCCGGCTCTAAGTACCATATGTTTGCCCCTCATGTAAGTATACACTAATGCAAGCGTCATTCAACTCAAGATCATATAGGGCTTTTATGGAGTCAATGTGAAGGCTTTTGGTTTAGGGTAGGGAATGTTTTGGTCTAAATCAGTTCCATCTTCCCTTAAGCACTTCTTTTATTCATTTGGCACAATTCTTTTGACTCTTTGAGTATCTCACTTCTTTCTAAGGGACTAGAGAGACACATTGTCGCTCTTTCTTGTGCAATTCAAAACGTTTCTCCTTTTTCAACTTTTTCCACAACTTTTTCTCTTTTGCTTATCTTGAATCCCTTTTTATTTTTTTAACATTGGGCTTTATTTTTATCTTTTTTTTTCATTGCCTTCCTTTTCTTCACTTTTGTACCTTTTACCACTTTGTTCCCTTTCTCATCTCTCCCCCCAAACTCAGACTTTTGTCATTGCTCAAGGAAAGATCGGATGCCAAGAGAGGGTATATTTTCGAACGGGTATAGGCTTATAGCATTGGTTCCTGGAAGAAAAAGGTTTAAGGCTCAAAAGGGTTAACTAGGGATTATATCATTGGTAGGCTATGGAATTGTTCAACTATCATTTGGATCAAGGAGAGCCTATAATCACTTCTCAAGTCAAATTTCACTTAAGATTTTGCCTCAACAGACATTTAGGGCAAGTTCTAGACCATTGGCTTGGGACTTGGACTCACAATTCGATTTCTCGCCACACAAGCTCAAGGATTGCTAAAGACATAGAATCGGGGGCCCACAACAACCTTAGATGCAATTTGATCACACAATGGTCCCGAAAGACCACATGATGAATGTTTGGTCAACACAAGAGTTTTAAGGTCACGACTTTCACCATCCTAAACACAACATTTTTGTCTTTGACCATGGGATCAAAGGCAAATGTGCTAGGTCCAAGTGAAACTTTGCTTGAGGTACCCTTAACTACAAACTACCAAAAACAAAAAATAAAAAAACGGACTTAAACCCTTAAGAAGGTTGTTACGCCATCCATCATCGGGAAGAGCCACCCGGTTCACACAATACTCCACCTTTGGAAAGAACCGTGGCATTAAGAAAACCAAAGGCTTATTGAAAGCGCCAAAAATGAAACAAAAAACTACAAGCCTATATAAGAAGCTACGGGGATTTGAATATGTACAATGGAGGATTTGAATATACAACGGGGGATGGATATATAAAATAATGTAAACTTTATATACAGACCAAAGGAAAGATAAAAAGTGCGATAAAAGTAACTAAATGTAAAGTTATATACAGACCAATAGAAAATCAAAAAGGCATAAGTTAAATCAGTATATATATACAATCATCCAAGGATAAAATGTAGGGCGCACCCCCTCAAATAAAAGTTGGCATTGTCCTCAATGCCAACTAAACAAATAAGAACCAAAAAGTATAAGGAAAGGATACGAGGACTCCCTAAGTCGTGTCCGTCTGCATAGGTTCATCAGTTGTCCCTGGGTCCTCTTATACGCGGGAACCTCAGACTGGTTCCCGGTATCCTGCTGCTCAGCTGCTGGGACTGAGGCCTGGACCTGGACAGTCTGTATATCATGTACATCTTGTGGCTGACTGGAGGAGGCCTCTGGTGGGTCCGCCAACTAGATGATGTCATTATTTGCACTAGGGAGCTTCCTTTTCTTCTTTGGAGGCCTTTGTGTCTGCTCCTGCTGTGGCTTTGCTGCTGGAGCTGGATCCTCAAATAACAAGTCTAAAGGCAGCTAGTTTGCCTTCAGTTTATCCATATCCGCTCTAAGCTCCTTCACAGACTTCTTGGAAGACCGTGTTTTGCGCAGCTTCTTGTGCTCCCTGGCAAGCTCCTTCAGCACCTTGCCATGTGAATCCACTGCCTTAGCTAAGGTAGCCTGCAAATCAAGGATCATCTGCTGGTTGGCAAGAATCTCCTTAAGTGAATCCTCGATAAACTGGGTCACCTACACTGGCTGTGGTGCCGACTGAGCCGCAATAGTGGAGGTTAATATTGACAACTTGGACGAAGCAGTCGCCATCCAGTTGTTCAAGCTATAAAGTGTCTGGCTCAGCTTGTGGGCAGTGATAGGATGGGCCCGAGAAGATGGAATCTCCAGGCCAGCTGAAGTAGAGGGACCAGCAGTAGTGGAAGGTTCGAGAGACATGTCAGCAACTGTGGAGGCAGGCGCAGTGGAGATAGGCTCAGTGGAGGGCTCTACCGCAACTGGCTCTTCAGACTGGCTAGTTGGGGCAGAAGCAGGCGACTTGTAATTCTTGTCCTTGGGGTTGTCTGAACCCTTCAAACTATACCACGAAAATGGAGCCACAGGTTTGACCTTGATGTCAAAAGGTCTCTTCTCCACCTTCAGGTCCCAGAAATACATAGTGAGGGTGTTGGGAAAAGGGTAGTTCCGGTCATGCTCAACCCATACTGAAGAAATGATACGGGACATCACATTCCCCACGTTGATAGGGTATCCCGCCATAATCGATGCAACTAGAACAACCCGGGGAAGTGAAAGAGTTTGATAATGTGTAGTGGGATCAAGCCGGCTGCATACAAAAGTCAACCACCCCCTAGCCTCAAAGTTAAGGGTCCTCTGAAGGATTTTGGCCCCTGTTGTCAACCACTCTAGAACAGTACCCGAGATTTCCAGGTATGAAGCTAACCACGGACGAACCTTCTCGCCCATTACCAACTTTTCATTGTAAAGGGACTCATCTTCTTCATTGAAGCCTAGGTATTCATTCAGTGCCTTCCCGGTAAACACCACATTTTTGTTTTGCACCTTGGTCACTTTGGTGCCCTTCAAGATGTGGGACACATTGCTATAAAACTCCTTGACCATGTGCTCATTCGCCTTCACACAATCATCTATAAAGAGCTCCCAACCCACTTGAGCTCGAAACTGTCTATGCACATTGGGGTGTAGGGGTAGAAGGTCTTTGTCAATGAAGCTCCTCTCAAGAATCAACTTTCGTGACGGCCACCACTCCTTAAACTTGTGGAAAGCCACCTGACTGACGAATCTATCTTCCCAAACAGTGGGATTTCTAGTCCGGTCAACACCCCCAACCTGAGGCACACCACCCCCAGGTACCTCATCATCTCCTTCATCCTCTCCGTCTGCACTCTACCCGGATAATGAAGATGTGGGGGGAGTAGAGTAGTAACCGCTTCCATCTACTGAGCCCTCAGACGACTCAGAATGTATACACTCTGGGGCTTGGGTAGGGGGTGAAGGCGGAGGAGTATCATCAGTCAATCTCATTCTCCCGGGCCAGTCAGGGACAAATTTGGGCACAGAATCAAAGGATATATCCTGGGAAGGTATGTACTCACTCCCCGACTGGTCATAATCTCTATCAACAGCTTTAATTGTTTTTTGCAGCTTTTTAATACTTTCTCTCACTTGGGGAGTGCGTCGGATCATCTTCTGTCCCTTGCCTCTCCGGGAGGATTCACCCCTCCCAGGTTGTTTTGAGCCTCTCCCTCTTTGAGTAACCATTGTCTGCAAACACAAACATCTAGCTTTGTTAGTATCAAAACAGACAGTGAAACAGATTTGGAAAATGAATTGCAGAACAGAAGCCACAAGTTGCAAAAAATGTTGCAGAAACAATGCAGCCTGGGCCGCACAAAAAGGAGTGCGGCCATACTGGGGGCACCGCGGACCACATAAAAGCAATCGCGGTCCGCACTGAGGCAAAGTATATAAAACCACTTCTCTTAATCTAACCACTGCGGTCCGTACAAAGTAGCACCGCGGCCGTGGTGGGCTAGCGCGGACCGCACAAAATGCAATGCGGCCGCGTGGGGCAAGATGTCAATTTCTTAAAAATTCCTCATCGCGGTTTGCATCACAGCACCGTGGACCGCACAAAGATGACCGCAGTCTACAAAGGGTGGTAAGTCAGGGCACTGAGTTAGGGTTATGAAATCTTGCAATTAGTTCAAGTTTTTTTAATGTCCCTACTCAATTACCTATTTCATTACACTCACAAAGCACACAAAGATTTACAGTTAAACCAAACTAACCTAGAAATTTAAGAATTATGGGAAGAAGAAGAAGAAGAAGAAGTTACAGGCTAATGGACATGAAAATAAAATGAAATTATAAAATTAAACAAAGAAAAATGAGTGAAATGTTACCAGATGTGGAGATGGAATGCAAGGAATCAATCTAAGCAAGGATTTACTTGAACAGAGAGGGTGAACAGTAGATTTCAGGTCTCTGAGAGTCAATTTTTTGAATAGGGTAACCGGTGACCCCTGTGGTCTATTTATAGAAAAACATGTGGGACTCATACTTACCTACCAGCGCGGCCGCACAAAATGGACCGCGGACCGCACTAAGTTTGTTCAGAAGAAGTCTTAGAAGGCAACCTCTGCGGTCCGTACAAAACAGACTGCGGCCGCGGAGTTCCACCGCGGTCTGCGCAAAATGCCATGCGGCTGTGGTGGCAAACTTCAGAGATTATCCCATTTAGCCTTCACCAGTGCAGACCGCACAAAGTGCAATGCGGCCGAACTAGCAACTTCAGAGACTGTTTAATTTTTCCAAAATTTTTTGCACTGCATCAACACAATCCCTGCAACATCTCACAACTAATTAGCTCAAAAATCAATCCTACACTACAAAGAAAATCAAAGAAAACAAGAAGAAAAAGACATGGGTTGCCTCCCAAAAAGCGCCTGATTTAACGTCGCGGCATGACGCATGTTACCATCACATCACTTTAGATGAAGAAGTGCCACCACGTGGCTGTCATCAAATTTCCAAGATAATGCTTGACCCGGTGCCTATTAACTCTGAAAACTTCACCATTTTTGTTCCTTAGATCAAGAGCACCAAATGGGGTCACGAACATAACTTCAAATGGCCCACTCCACTTTGACTTGAGCTTACCTAGAAACAGATGTAACCGGGAATTGAACAAGAGAACCATATCTCCAACCTTGAACTCCTTACCCCGAGCATATTTGTCGTGAAGGTACTTCATTTTTCCTTATACAAGGATGAACTTGAGTAGGCATGGAATCTAAACTCATCGAGCTCATTGAGTTGTTCAACACGAAGATTTGAAGCAACATCTCATTCCAAATTCAACTTCCTCAAAGCCCACATGACCTTGTGCTCTAACTCAACCGGAAGATGAAAAACTTTTCCAAACACCAACCGATACGGAGACATACCAATCAGAGTTTTGTAAGCCGTCCGATAAGCTCATAGAGCATCATCCAACTTTTTTGACCAATCGGTCCTATTGGCATTGATAGTCTTTGACAAGATGCTCTTAATTTACCTGTTGGAGACTTCCACTTGACCACTAGCTTGAGTATGATCGGGGTAGAAACCTTATGATTTACACCATACTTGGAAAGCAATGTGTCGAAAGCTTTATTGCAAAAGTGAGACCCCCCATCACTAATAATCGCACAAAGAGTGCCAAACCTTGTGGATGCTCTTTTTAAGAAATGCAACAACACTCCGGGCTTCATTATTAGGCAAATCCACGGCTTTAACCCGTTTTGAGATATAGTCAACCGCCATGAGAACATAAGTATTCCCATAAGAGCTAATAAATGGACCCATGAAATCGATGCCCCAAACATCAAAGATATCCACTTCAAGAATGTTGTTGAGAGGCATCTCATCCCTTTTTGAAATGTCGCCCGCTCTTTGACAATCGTCACACCTTTTCACAAAATCGCCCGCATCTTTGAACAAGGTGGGCCAATAGAATCCACAACAAAGGACTTTCGAGGCCACCATAGGGTAAAGAATGGCAAGCCTCTAAGATACTCAATTGTTCTTCCTCCGGGACACATCTACGAATCACACCATCCGTGCAAATCTTGAACAAATATGGCTCATCCCAATAAAAATCCAAGCTATCCCGCATGAGCTTCTTCCTTTAATTAGAAGAGAGATCATACGGGATTATTCTGGTCACAAGGTAATTGGCAACATCGGCAAACCATGGCATATCATTCATTGACACCGTAAGGAGTTGTTCGTTGGGAAATGAATCATTTATCTCAAGGCCATCACAAGTCCTCCCCTCCTCCTCCAAACGGGACAAGTGGTCCGCCACTTGATTCTCACTACCTTTCCGGTCCACAATTTCTAGATCAAACTCTTGGAGTAGTAGCACCCATCTCATCAATCTTGCCTTGGAGTTTTTCTTTGTCATCAAGTGCCTAAGGGCGGCATGATCGGTGTGCACTATAACTTTGGCCCCCATAAGATAAGGTCGAAACTTTTCCATTGCAAACACTATAGCTAACAACTCTTTCTCGGTGACTGTATAGTTCCTTTGAGCCTCATTCATGGTCTTGCTTGCATAGTACACCGGATGAAACATCTTGTTAACCCTTTGACCCAAAACAACCCCAACTGCAACGTCACTTGCGTCACACATGAGCTCTAAAGGCAAGCTCCAATTTGGTGCGGTAATGATCGGGGTAGTGGTCAACTTAAGCTTGAGAAGCTCGAATGCTTGCATACATCCCTCATCGAACACAAACTTTTCATCCTTTTTCTAGCAACTTGCACAAGGGGTGTACCACTTTTAAGAAATCTTTTATAAACCTCCGGTAAAAACCCGCGTGCCCAAGAAAACTCCTCACCTCTTTGACAGAAATAGGGGAGGAAGCCTTGAAATCACCTCTATCTTGGCTTTATAAACCTCAATTCCATGCTTTGAGATTTTGTGACCCAACACTATACCCTCTTCAACCATGAAATGACATTTTTTTCAATTGAGTACGAGGTTGGTGTCTTCACACCGGGCCAACACTCTATCCAAATTTCCCAAACACTCATCAAAGGAATCCCCAACCATACTGAAATCATCCATGAAAACCTCCAAGATATCCTCCACCATGTCAGTGAAAATAGCCATCATGCATCTTTGGAAGGTCGTCGGAGCATTACACAATCTGAACGACATTCGAGAGAAAGCAAATGTGCCATACGGACAGGTAAAAGTTGTCTTCTCTTGATCCTTTGGGGCAATTAAAATTTGATTGTACCCTGAGTAACCATACAAAAAGCAATAAAAAGCACCCCCTGCAAGACGATCTAGCATTTGGTCAAGGAATGGCAATGGGAAATGATCCTTTCGAGTCACCTTGTTTAGCTTCCGGTAATCCATACACACTCTCCACCCGGTGACCATCTGAGTAGGAATAAGTTCATTGTTGTCATTGGTCACTACAGTCATGCCACCCTTCTTCGACACACATTGTACCAGAGAAGTCCACAAGCTATCAGAAATGGGGTACACAACCCCGACATCCAACCATTTAATAACCTCTTTCTTCACCACTTCTTGCATAGCCTTATTCAATCTTCTTTGATGATCCAAGGAAGGCGTTGCATCATCCTCCAAGATAATTTTATGCATACAGAACGCAGGGCTTATTCCCCGAATATCGGCTAGAGTCCATCCAATTGCCCTTTTCCGCTTTTGAAGAACCGCCAAGGTGGCTTCAACCTGCATGTTAGTAAGGCCAGAAGAAAGAATAACTGGTAAAGTAGAATTTGAGCCTAAGAATTCATACCTTAGGTGTGGAGGAAGTGGTTTCAACTCCAACACTGGTGGCTCCTCAATTGATGGCTTTGTTGGTGGAGTTTTTCGATTTTCAAGATCCAAAGATAATTTCCTCGGCTCATAAGAATAAGAGCCCATCCCATGTAGGGTATTCACGCACTCCACTCTACTAGCATCATCATTGAAACCCATGTTTAAGAGCACTGCTTCAAGAGGATCTTCCACGTTGATCATAACACTGGTATCATCCACAATCACAGCTGTGACAAGGTCTACAAATGAGCACACTTCGGTGCTATTGGGTTACTTCATAGATTTGCAAACGTGAAAAATGACCTTTTCATCTCCCAACTGGAAAGTGAGCTCACCCGCTTCAACATCAACCAATACCTTCCCCGTTTCAAGGAAAGGTCTGTCGAACCTCATAGTCCACCTCACAATCCAAAATCACAAAGTCAGCCGGTGATATGAATTTGTCCACCTGGACAAGCACATCATCAATAATGTCCAAAGGTCGCTTCATCGATCGATCCGCCATTTGAAGTCTCATTGAAGTTGTCCTACGTTGCCTGATACCCAAAGTTTTGAAAACCGAGTAGGGAATCAAATTGATACTAGCTCCCAAGTCACAAAGAGCTTTGGAAAAATCTGCACTCCCAATGGTGCAAGGAATGGTGAAATCACCGGGAGCTTCAAGCTTCAGGGCCATTGAATGCACTATAGCACTAACTTGGTGAGTCATCTTTATAGTTTCACAATCCATAAAACGCTTCTTTGTAACCAAGTCTTTCATGAATTTTGCATAACCCGACATTTGTTCAAGTGCCTCCACCAGAGGCATATTAATAGATAAGGTCTTCATCATGTCAATAAACTTTTTAAACTGCTTATCATTCTTATGCTTCGTGAGCCTTTGAGGATAAGGTGGAGGTGGTCTTGGCAAAGGAGCCTTGGCTTTTGGCACAACTAAAGGTGTTTATCGGGCGGGCTGGGACGAGCTAGACACAAAAATGGTCAGCCCGTTAGGGTTACGGGCGGGTTGTTAGCGGGATGGAGTTAACGGGCTGGTGGCGGGCTGGGATTTTTCGGGTCCTATAGGGACCGTACGGCTTCGGGCCTAGTGGGTTCGGGCGGGTTGGGCTTTCGTTTTTTTTATTTTAATTTTTAACTATCTTATATTTTTCTTTTTCAATGTTATTGATAGTTAAGTACTTAAGTGTTTTCAAACTTTTAAGAGTTAAAATTAAAGATTAGAATTGAACTTTTAAGGGTTAGAATTAAAAGAACAAACTAAAAGTCTAAAATTTGCAAACTAAAAGTCTAAAACATAAAACATAAAACATATTAACATATATAAAAAATATTGAATAAGAGTATAAGACATTATGCAATATAAAAAATTCACAATATTTAAGTAACTTTGATATTTTTATTGAATAATATATAGTACTTCTAATTAATTTGCAAGTTCTTTTTTGATTTTTTAAATATTTGAACTTGCAAATTAAAAGTTTACAACAATTGTTAAAAAAAGAAGTAATAGTAAATCAAATGTTTTGCATCATCTTTGTAAGCTCTTCCATGTCAATGTGAGGTGCTTGGTTTCCGGTATTATAATCGGTACCATAAACCATTATATCTCCAATTTCTTGGTCTTCCTCTTCATCTACCTCGTCGCGCCCTTGATTTCGCCGTTCTGATCTAATCCAATCTCTGAAGCACATTTGAACTTCCAAAGCGTTGCTGCCCAATGAATGACAGGTATCTCCTAGCTGCTATCTTGCTTGGCTAAATGCGCTCTCTGATGTGACTGTTGAAATAGGAACATTTAGAACATCTCGAGCCATGGCCGAAAGAACAGGAAACTAATTTGCTTTGCTCCTCCACCAACTCAGAGGTAAAAAATCCTTTGTGAGGGGCTCCGATGACTTTTGCAAGTAGAATTGAAGTTCATCAATATTCCGACTACTGGTTTGTTGATGATCTCCTAGTGTAGACCAAATCAAATAATCTTGAACATTATCATCATCTTCCAAATTTGTTCCAGATGTTAAAGTATTACTTGAAGGAATATTTGCATCTACAACCGAAGAAGCATAAACAATGTTAGCATACTAATTATACAAAATTTGTAAATGTTTGTGCAGATCAGAAATACAAGTCTCAGTATCAGGAGTTTCAGTTGGTCCAATATCCATATAAGTATATAAAGCACTGATTAATTGGCGACACTTTATCATTTTGATAGTAGGGTTTAAAATAGCACCAATTAGGTAAATAGGGGGAATTGGGAAGAAATATTTTTTAAACTTATCTAGCATGGTTTCAACAACATTAGTATATCCCTCTTTCGCCTTCAACTTATGTAGTAAAAGAGAAATTTCAGTAATGTGAACTAAACCATTTACAATAGTAGGATAATAAGCTCCAGAAAACTCAAGTGTAGCCACATAAAAATTTTGTAAAAATTGTACAACATCATGAATGACATCCTAATTTTTAGATGTTAACGAACGGTTAGGATCGGTACAATGAGAATTAGCAACTTCAGTTATAGGCATTCTATATTTATAACAACATCTTAGGAACAAATAAGTATAATTCCACCTAGTAACTATTTCTTCAGGCATGAGTCTTGGTTTTAGTCCATAGTGTACACATTTTTCCTTAAATGCATTTAATCTAGCACTTCTATTATTTCTTTGAATCACACCAATAACTCTTCTAACTAAAGTGATGTCATTGTGAAATAAGTCAAGGCCACTCTTCACAATCAAGTTATAAATATGACATGCACATCTAATATGAAATATTTCAGGAAGTGGTGGGCGTAGATGCAATTTTAGTAATGTAATAGCAGAAGTGTTGTTAGAAGCATTATCAAATGACATACACAAAACGTTTTCAGAAATATTATAAAATAAAGCAACTTCATGGATAGTAGCACTTATAAATGCACCTGTATGACTTTGATCTTCATCATATTTAAAAACAATAATACGTTTTTGCATACAAAAATTATCATCTATCCAATGGCATGTAACAGTTAAATAATCATTTCCATTTACAGCATGACCAATATCAGAAGTAAGAGAAACTTTACATGAAAGACTAGCGAACAAATAAAGTATATATGTCTGATATTGTCCATAAAGCCTAAAGATATCAGATCTACAAGTACTTCTAGGAATACCTTTAAACATAGGGTTATAAATTCTTTGAATATAAGTAACAAGATATGGTGAGGAAGCAAAACTAAAAGGTAAACAACCTAAAACAATCATTTTAGCTAATTCTTCTCGATCTTTTTTAATATCGTATTTACCCATTAACCCCCCAGTGACCGGGTTAAGTTTTGGTTGCCCAGCTTCATCGCCTACTCCCCAATCAATAGGATGAATTTCTTCCATGTGCCTACGAAGTTGACCCGTTCCCCCATTCTTACCGGGCTCGTGTTTATAAACTTCATTACATATTTTACATTTTACATAATTTTTCTTATTTTCTAGTCTATCAAAAGAATTCCAACACTTACTTCTTAATCTTCTATTTTTCTTAATAGGCAAAGGAGGCTTACTTACACTTCCACCTCTAATATTTTGACTAGCATTACCGGGTGTAGGTGGTAGGGTTTCAAGATTATCGGGTGATTGAATATCATGTAAAATATCATCTAAATCATCATCAATACCAAAATTTTCTTGAAGTAACTCATAATCTACATTTACGTTTTCGGGTGAACTTTCAGAAACATGTGTTACACTACTAGAAGAACCACCTCTTACTCTTTTGGAATTTTTTTTACTACCACCTTTACTAGTGCAAGCTTTTTTGGCCACTCTAAGTAAATCCATTATATAATTTAAAACAAAAAATTCAAATAATAATTCTAAATAATAAAGAGAAAGGGATGGAACGAGTGTACCGGGATTCCGAATGCCGCACTAAATTTGATATAGAAACGAGAAAGTAGAAACTCAAACTTCAAATCTTCAATTGATATTTGATAACTTGATAATTAATGTCACACTTCACTTGAATAATTGAATTAGAAATTTATGATAATAATACTTTTGTAATGAAAGTATGAAACTTGTAAGTTGAAACTTGAAAGCTTGAAATAATGAACAATTGAGAATATTAGCAAGGAGAATTGAGAGCTAATTAGAGAGAATTGAGAGATAATTGTGAAGAATAATGAAAAAGAAAGGGGGTATTTATAGTTTTTTAAAAGGATTCAATTGCAATTTACAAATTATAAAAGGGGGGGAGCTAAAATATAAATAAAATACCAAATTTTGGCTGTTTTTGACAGATTTGGCCATTGGCCAACAGTCATTTTTGAAATTTGACCGTTGTCAACGGTCAGATTTAATTTTTTTTTAAAAAAAATAGGCGATTTTGCGGGCTGTCGCGGGCTGAGGCTTGTTAAGAACCCGTTAATCCCTTAACGGGTTGTGGCGGGTTCGGGTACCCGTTTGGCGAAAACTTAACGTTACTAGCCCGCCCCCCATCCAACCCCTCCTAACCCACACACATATGCACAGTAACGGACTGGACCGGGCTGGCCCAGGTTGAACCGGGTTGTTAGCGGGTCAGCCCGGCCCGATTAACACCTTTAGGCACAACCGGCTACGGCATGTCAATTATGTGTTCCCTAGATGGGTTCACATCATTTTGGGTTTCCACCTCGACTTCTATCAATCCTCACTTCATTGTTCACATTTTCATCAACCACATCTTCAACTACCAAAGGGACTTCGTCATCTTGCAACTCAACATCATCATCCATGACTTGCTTTTGCTTAGAGGAATTCACATCATCATCCACTTTTGCTTAGAGGAATTCACATCATCATCGGGCGAGTATTCAATGACTGAGAGATTTGGCCTAATTGCACCTCCAAGTTTCGGATAGAGGTGTTGTGAGAAGCTAACTGTGCATCCGAATCCGCATTCCTCTTCATCATATGCTCGAACACCATTTCAATTCTACCCATATCATTACCGGAAGAACTAGGACCTTGAGAAGGGAAAGGGGGTAGATTGTTCGGTTGTTGATACATTGGGGGCCTTTGAAAGCCTTGCCCCCGGATGCCTTGGTTTCCATTGTTGTTCCACCCACCTTGATTGTTGTTGTTGCCCCAATTGTTGTTATTTCCATTCCAATTGCCTTGGTTGTTGTTTTGATTACCCCAACTGTTGATTTGGTTGTTGTTCCAATTGCCACCACTTTGTTGTTGATTGCCCCAATTTCCTTGGGGTCGCCGTTGTTGGTTTGAAGAGTTGGCTCTATTGCCTTGATAGTTGTTGACATATTGTACCTCTTCACTTTGGTCATCATAACCATCATTTTGACACACATCATATTCATCAACAAATTGCTTAGAATTTCCTTGATTTTGTTGCCTCATTTGCCTTCTCTTGTTGACAAGCATACTAACACCTTCCATGACATTCACTTGGCGAAGATTCTGAACTTGTTGCAACTGTGCCTTAGCCAATTGATTCATCGTAGTAGTAAGCTCAGCTATCATTTGCCCATGATCATGTAATTCCTTGTGCAAATAGATAACCGTAGGGTCACCTTGAGGCACATTTGCTCTACTTTGCCATGCTGAAGAAGTGTCCGCCATTTCATCAAGTACATCACATGCCTCCTCATAAGAAAGCTTCATAAAATTGCCCCCGACCAATTGGTTAACAATGCATTGATTTGTAGTATTTATGCCCCGGTAAAAGGTTTGTTGGATCATGACCTAGGTCATATCATTATTTGGGCACTCCTTCACCATCGTTCTATACCGCTCCCAAATCTCATGCAAAGGTTCCATTGGCTCTTGCTTGAAGGCTAATATTTCATCTCGAAGTGCCGCCATATGACTAGGAGAGAAGAATTTGGCAATAAACTTATCCGCCAACTCATCCCAAGTTATGATGGAATGGTTGGGGAGTCTCTCGAGCCAATCCAATGCCTTTCCCCGAAGTGAGAACGTGAAAAGTCTCAATCTCAGCGCATTCTCGGATACATTCATCTTCTTGCTCCCCCAGCATGTATCTACGAACCCCTTGAGATGTTTGTAGAAATTTTAATTTGCTACGCCCGTGAAGTACCCACACTGCTCAACTAAGGTCAACATCACATCGGTTATCTGAAAGTTGCCCGCCCGGATCCGGGTTGGGACAATAGCACTTGCATAGCCCTGGTTCGGTAATACTCTGGGAGCCACTCTTGGAGGAACTGGGGGAGGGTCTGGATATTGTCATTTGGATTAGCATTGGCATTCCGGCCTCTCTGTTGACCTTGAGGTGCAAGAGGCACCTTTTCTTGCTCAAGATCATCTACCTCCTCCCCTGCTATCACATTTCCGAGAGGGTCATTAGCGTTGTTTAAAGCCATGTTGGTACCTGAGTAATGACACAAACAAGTAAGTAACAAAGAAGGAAAGAAGAACAATACACAAAACTAACTAAATAGATAGCCAAAACCATTAGCTCCCCGGAAAAGGCGCCAAAAAGTGATCGCAGCCAACTCCACACTACTAAAAAGTAGGAAGAAAGGGTCGCAATAGCTTTTACCCGATATGAGGGTCGGGATCGATTTTCACAGGGAGCTAGGAATGGAGTCGAGTATCTATCTAGACTAGAGTTTTGAAATTGTTCCAAATGTCACTTCCAAACATCTTTTGAATTTTCTTTAACAAACTAATATTATCAATTACATAGAACTAAATTATGCTAATAAGAAAATTGCTAGAGTTGAATCTAATGGGTAGAAATGCACTAGGGTAGTGACTTTCACCTAGGTGTCTAATTGACGGATAAATGCTTCTAAGGTTCGATTGACATGATTGGGGAAATATGCTATAACCGTTGCACGATTTTACCCACTCTCACACCTCTCGGTAGAGAGAGTGATTTTTCCCAATTGACTCTCTCGAGACCATGGATAGGCAAATTAGCTCAAGCAACTAGGGTTCAAGTTGGGTAATTACTCTCTCGAGGTTTAACCCTTTAATTGAGACTATCAATTCTCTTGAGTCCATCTCAATTCCTTGTTGGGTCAATTTGGAGACTTAGGCTCTCTTTCTCAAGAAGAGACAAGTCAACTTAGCACAAACCAGTGTTTGCAACCACCAATTCATAGATTAAACTATAAAATTGACCCAAATAACAAACACCTATAGTCAATCTAACATCAGATGGCAACACCCATCAATTACCCACACTAGGGTTGAGCCACAACCCTAGCTAATGCGTTTAGCTACGCATGCTTGAAGAATAAAATAGAGAAATAGATGAAGAACAAGACATATTAATTTAAAAGCTAATGTAAATACAGAGAATCTATCGTAAAATCTAAGTTAAGATGCCAAAAATGGCTACACAATAGCTTCTCACGACTGCAGCTACGTTCTGGAATTAATTGCTGACCTAAAAATGGAAAAATGTTCTATTTATACTAGGCTGAAAAAGCTAGACAAAAATACCCTGCGGGGTCAGCGCGGGCCGCATAAAATGGACCGCGGCTGCGCTAGGCTCTTGGAATTCAATTATGGGATCTCTGAACTTAGGCTCCGCGGACCGCGAAATGTGTATTGTGGCCATATTACCTGAAGCCCATTTTTGCCAACTCTCTAAACCACCTAGTGCGGACCACACAAAGTTGAATGCGGCCGCACTAGGCCTTTTTTGCTCTCAGATTGCCTTGTCTTTGATACTTGAGCAGGTTTCACTCTTTTTGAGCCGATCTTTGATATTTCGTCACTTTGTCGATCAAACCTGCAATCAAGCACACTTATGATCCTTTTGGGACTATTTTGTAATAATATATAATACAAACATAAGCAAGAAGGAGCATGAAACACGTTAAAATCCCTAGTTATCAATATGTTGGTGCTGATGGGTAACAAGAGTGTTCTGGTAGTGAAGAAGGGTTGCTTTATAGGGAATTTGGTGGTATAAGGGAGGTGGTATATGTGTGTTCTGAGATTAATAGGCAGTGGGGTATGGTTATGTTTGGTAAAATAGAGTGTAGGAGGTGCAGTCCTACTGGTGACCCTTGGCTCAGCTGTTGAGTGACAAGATAGCTAATGTCTTGGGTATGTAGAGTGTTCAAGTGTTGTGGTTGAAATGTTGCAGCTCTAGGGTAAGATGATTGGAAATTCTGTAGTCTTTGGGTATAAAACATGGAAGGTGGTACAAGGGGTTGGGGTACCATTGGTGTTCTACTGGAGTTGGGGTGAATTTTGGAGCCTGGAGCTATAGAAGTGTGGCTAATTGGTGTTACTGAAGCTGCAAGAGCTTCAGTCGGTATAGTGTTTGGGCCTAGAGAATTAATTTGTGTAATAGCTGGGGAATGGGAGACATTTACAGCAGTGCTACTAATTCCAAAGGAGCTGGGAGTTGCAAGCTCACCTAGGTCAAAGAATTTATCATGAGGAGAATAGATCTCATCTCCATGTTGCCCTAGGTCGCTGAGAGCTAAGTTTTTTCCTCTTTTCGGTCTTCTGCCCCATGTATTACCTCGTTCAGTACCTATCTAAGCTCCCTCAAAGCTTCTTCGTGATTTCGATTGTATTGTTCTTGTGCAACTTCCAGCTGTTCTTGTCGAGCAGCAAAGCTTGGCACTTCCATGGAGATTTTTTGCAAGGCATTGATGACTTTATTCATTTCAGTCGTCATGGATTCCATAGAGCCCGAGATCTGCTCTGATACCACTGATATGAACGGCAATGGAACAATAATTCAAAGAAGGAAAAATGAAAGAAAATCTGCTAAAAGGAAAACACAGAATAAAAAGAGATAGGGTTTTAATTTCTTGAATAAAAGAGACTCAGTACATTGCTTATATAGGAAAGAAGAAAAAAGGAATCTACAGTTGTCCCATGTTTCTATGTCGTATTTCACTATTGTTGGGGTCAATGTAGATTTACTGATAACTATAAATAATTATAAAGGGACCTAAGTGAACAACTCAAAACTTGGTTCCAATCCTCTAAGTTAACTAACTTAACTGTTGCATCCTATCTTTTAAGCTTAACGTACAACCTCCAGAAGTTGTGCACTCTTCAACTCGTATCAGTTGACAAGATTGATGGTATCAAAAGTTATTTTTTTATCTTTCCTTTTATTATATGTCTCATCGTTTACACTAAAAATATATGCAAAGACAATATTAAAATAAAATTGTAAAGTTTTAACCCAAAAAGTTGTGTAAGTGCATGGACTAAATTGAATTAAATAAATTATAATGTGAGTGGTCCATTGTTTAGCATATATTGTACAAAGGCCGAAAAGTAAATTAAAAAAATAAAAAGAAAGCTCTTCTATTTTCTCACGTCACTTGACTGAAAAACTATAATTAGACACAACTTTTTGAAAAATAATTCATGGTACATTTTTGTCGTCTTAGTTTTTTCTAGATGAAAGCAAGTCAAAGCATTCTTGCACTAAATCTACTTTTCGTATGTAAATTAATTAGTGAATCTTTAATGAATCTTCCAGAAGATAAGGAGGAAAAAGAGACCACACATATTGCATCTAATACAAAATTAGGAAAAAATATAAGTATTCAAAAAGTTCACGTGGACCCCCTTTGGGAATCTCTTGGTAACCTTCACTATCAATTGGTCATTTCTTCGGGGAGAAGAGTCCGAAACTTTTCTAATGCCTTTTTGGACAAAAAATACATTCCTACTACTAATAAAAAAGTTACATAAATAACTAAAATGCAGTATACTACTGCGTTTTACTTTACCGAAAAGTTAGCCGTTAAAGTAAAATGCAGTACTATACTGTGTATTATTAAAAAATTAATTTTTTTAAGGAAAACGCAGTATTGTACTGCGTTTCCCTTTTAATATTGGGCCCACTTCTTCAGAACCTGCTGGGAATATTTTTTTTAATGCAAAATGCAGTACAATACTGCATTTAAGGAAAACACAGTATTATACCATGTTTTGCTTTAAATTTTGGGCCCACCAATAAGTGTTCTGCAGATAACTGACATACCAATAGTTCAAATACATAAAACGTGGTATTGTACTGCATTTTACATAAAAAAATTCTACACCTCAAACTTATTTAAAGGCGTTTGAATTTTATGAAAATCCATTCAATACTTTCCTTCAAACTTCCGTTCATACTTCTCTCTTCTTTTTATCAATCATTTGTTTACAATGTATGAAGAGCCAAAAATAAGGGTTTCATTATATTGGGGAGGGGGGGTGAGGTTGTGCTGGAGAATAACTCTGTGAGGTATAGCTCACCTCCACAGTGTCATATTAAATTGCCGCTTACAATGGAGTACGATAAATTGGTATCGTTGTTACGTAAAAAAAATGAGTCAGAGGAAGCGTTCAGTTAACCTTAAAGTATCCGGTAGATTTCCGTATTCAGTGACTCCGTAGGGGTTTGCTTATTACTTTGAGTTTAACATCGAAGATAATGAAACTCTTAGAAATTTTTTGCGATTTCCGGATAAATACAGGGAATTTATTGTAATAAAATTGTTGGAAATGTACGTCAGGGTGGAAGACGTTCCCAATAATGAGGGCGTACATAGTAGGGATACCCCTCAATCATCGGGTGATAATTCTGGAGCAGTTTTTGCCGGACAGATTGCCGATGAAAGAGCTTGCCTTGATTTAAACTTGTCACCACCGGTGAATGAGCAACCATAAAATAATTTTTCGACTTTATGTAATCTACAAGACAACTGGTAAACTTCAATTTTTCTACGCTTTAGCGATGTTTATTTTATGTTTGAATTGGATTTGTATTAACACTCATATTTTTCATAGGGGTACCGTCCGGATATGAATTTTACAAGTTATGACCCCGCCCCTAGTTGGAATATGCGTAGTTCTGGAGTATTGGACCACGGTGGTCCATCCGGAAGTCATCACCAACAAGAAAATATCCATCATGAAACGTCAAGACAGTACGACTTGTAAGTAAAGTGATATATCTATTTCTAAAGTATTTATCTAGTTGGGTAACTTATCAGTTTGTTCTTTTTGTGAAGTGAAAATGAGCTTCTTGATGTTCCTAACCTCACACAGTTGCCCATAGACAACGTATTCACTCGTGAGTTGGCAGATGCGCAAAGTCAGGAAGATGATAGTGATTATGATAACAATGCGAAACGTCTGGAGATGACACACCCTTCCATGATGAGGGTGATGATGAGGAGGAAGTGAATATTGAACCTGAGCTGACGAGGGAGCATGTTCCTCCACCTCCCGCTAGACCAAGAGTGTACGAGTCTCACGTGCCATTTCATGAGCGTAATATTCCCTACCTTGATAATTTGCCAAGTATGCCGAACGTGGATGCCCTCACAAGGGATGATGACGAAATTCGGTCAGCGATGTGGGATGAGTCTAAACCAGTTGTTTTGACAAAGGGCATGTATTTCCCCACAAAGCTCGCCTAATTAGGGCTGTAAAAATCTACAGTATAAGAGAGTGTCGTGAGATGATAGTAAGTGAGTCAACTACGGAGGTATACAAGGTTGTATACCGTAGAGACTTTATGGGTTGTCACTGGATGTTGCATGCCAGCAAGAAGAAATCAGGTTTGTGAAAAGTGGGTAAATTTATTAGCACCCACAGATGTGAAATGGACACATTCAATGAGAATCACTTCAACCTGGATGTGGACTTGATTTCTCTTGTCTTGATTCCATATTTGGAAGTGTCCATTAGGTTCAAGATTAAAGAGTGTATTACAGCCGTCCACCAAGAGTATGGTTGTACTATAACCATAAGAAAGGCATATCTTGGTCGCAAACGTACATTTGAACTTATTTATGGCGACTGGGATAAGTCTTTTTCAAATCTGCCCAGGTACATGGCCGCACTACAACACTTTAACCCTAGCACGGTTGTTGAATCAATCCGGGTATAAATAAGATACAAATTTAAACACAAACATAACACAAATTAACATGGAAACATATTCAACAATACAAATATGCATGTACTATACGAGTTTCGACATAAACAAAATTGAAATACCTCGATTTAAGTTTGTTGAAATTGATTCAAATCGAATATTGCACCCGAATGAAGGAATCCAAAGCTTGTCTTGTGTGCGGGACCTACACTCTTTGCTTTTTGGGTGACGGGTGGGGCCCATTTTTTTTATTTGACGAGGGGAGGGGGGACCAGTAGTGGAGCAGGGGTGTTTTTTAATGGAGATAACGTTCTGTCGTTGTCTTGGGGAAGAAGAAAGGCTTTATTTTATTAAAGGAAAACGCAGTATAATACTGCGTTTTCCTTAAACACAATATTGTATTGCGTTTCCCTTTAATTAAATATAAGTGGGCCCAATATTAATAGGGAAGCGCAGTACAATACTGAATTTAAGGAAAACGCAGTATTATACTGTGTTTTCCTTAAAAAAATAATTTTTAATAATACACATTATAGTACTGCATTTTAGTTATTTATGTAACTTTTTTTAGTAGTAGAAATGTATTTTTGCCCAAAAAGGCATTAGAAAAGTTTCAGACTCTTCGGGAGAAGAGTTAGTAGTCGGGTTCGGTCAAACCGGATAGTTTTGCTCAATAGTCGATTTGTATTTAGAAATTTATTAAATACGTAAAAATATTAAATTTGGAATCTTATTATTACTCTTTCCGGTCCATTTTAAGTGATTTTTTGACTCTTTTTACACATATTAATGAATTTACTTTTTAATATTACCTAGTATTAGTACTCGTGCGATGCACAGACACAAATCTCTAATTTGAGTTATTTGATTTATGTACAAATAACTTTAAAATATTAATCTTTCAGATAAAAGTTATATATAATTATTAAATAAAAGTTAATAAAAAAGCAGAAATTTCTCAAATCTCTTAAAATTACCCATAATTTCTTGTCCTTATTGCATTACCCATAACTTAAAATTATCATATTCTTGTCTGTTACTTCCATTATACAGTCAAACCTCTTTATAACAACCTCGTTTGTTCCGAATATTTTTGAATGTTATAGAGAAATGCTGTTATAGAGTACATATATTATAACATAACATGAAAATTGGTTCCGGAAGAAGCTTGCTTTTATAGTGAAGTGTTATTATATAGGGATGATGTTATAGAGGGTCTGGCTGTAATACATTATAAATAAAAATATGTTTGTTTTCTTGTAGTAAATTTTTTTATTTATCTTTATTCTTTTATTCTATTGTTCATATTAATGTTTAAATTTATCATATTTTTTATAATACCTATACTCTTATCTTTATAATTAATTAAGATAGAGGCATTGTTTTTATCTTTCAATTTATTTATTTTTTAAATCTTATTAATTAAGGGGCAGACAATATCTTTACAAAAATATTCACCGTCTTTTCATACAAATTAAAAAAAAAAAAATTTAAATCAAGTATTAGTATTAACATTATCCTAAATATTCAAGTGGTTTTACAGTAGTTTGTCACTTGACTTAACCACAATGCAAATTTTATTCGTAATTATTTAAAATACTTTCTCTTTTCAAAAATCAAATAAGTCTTATCCTTCCAAATATTTCTACATATAAATATAGATATATAGATTAGATTTGTCTAAGATCTATTTAGAGTATATATAAGATTAAATCAACTACTTCCATTAATTATGTTTCTATTTATAATTTTTAATTATTAATGTTGTCTTACAACTACCAAGTAGCTTCATTTTAATCTGTCACTTGGCTTAGCCACAATGCATACTACTCTCCTTTTAATATAATATAGATTAACAATGAAATTAACCATATTAACCTTATTTTGCTCGTTAAAAATATAACAAAATACTCCTAGGTTCTTTACTTCAAGAACAACTTTGGAAAAAATAAGTTAATTTTTTTTTTATATCTGAAAAAATTAAATATTATGGACTACAAAAAAAACTAAAAAATGACTTAAAGTGGAGTGGAGGGAATGCTTATTAACACTTAAAGTCATCGTTCTAAAATTTAAATCACATAAAATTAAAATCGGCTCTGCCTCTGCATTTGTTTATTGGTATTATATCCAAAACAACAACTTGAAGGGTCAATCGCGAGATTTATTCAAGACTTTTTAATCAAAGATATGTGACCATCAACCCCTTGTGGGAATCTCTTTTTGTGATTTGTTTAATTTAATATGATTAATTCGCTTGACAGGATTGATGTATCGATATCCTTGAATTTAATGCTATCACAAAGTAAAAAGTAACTTTATCTGCGCCAAACCTCACTTGACCGAGTATGTTATTGTTGTTGACAATTATGACCACCAACCAGCAACATTCAAAGACTAGAAACTATTACATAATTATTTAACCATAATTGTATAAATAAATAATATATTTATTGATTTATTATATACGTAAATATGAATCAATTTTTGCTACTCAGCAGTCCGTACTCAACAATAGCTTAATTTGATTTCTTTGAGCGGTCCCATAAATTTCTCACGTTACTTTCAATCCCCTCACAAATCAAATAGTATTATAGCTGGATACCAGTGGGCGCACTCTTTTTGAAAATAATTCTAAACCTTTTTTCTTATTTATGTATTTTTTACCAAATCATGCAAGCTAGCAGGTCAAAGCATGTTTGTACTAAGGCAGGTCAAAGCATGTTTGTACTAGTACACATTAAAAGCGAACATCAATCTAGTTGATTCCTTAATTATTCTATTTTAAATCAAATATCTTGATTCTCGAACCAAGCAGATCCGCCATAATTTAACGATTGTCTGGTTATCTTAATTAATCTTACTACGCATGCAGGAAATATAATGTATAGATTAATAATACAAGAATATATGAAGAATATTTTTGTCACTTCAATTCCCGTATTATTATACCATATTATATCATGCATAATATAATGCATATGAATTCTCGCATAACTTAATGTGGATTTTTTTCTCTTATGAGAGTTATTTTTTTAATTTCTCTAACCAAATATAGTTTTATTATATGGAGGATTATTGAGATTATTTTGCCATTTGGTACTCTATTCTATTGGTAGGCAATGCAAGTGAGTGACAGAGCTAGTGGGCATTATGGGCAGTATAAAGTATAAACAGATTCCTGATTCTTGGTCGAGGAGTCCTCTGAGCCGCCCATTGTTATTTCATTTTTTGTAATTTTCTTGGTTTTGTAGTTATTGTTTCAACTTTCCATACAAGGTGGAAATGTGTGCTATTGGTTGGTCATCTTTTCCACGTCACCAAAAAGCATAAAATTCTAACCAAAAATGAAAAAAAAAAACAAGTTTGGGTAGTATAAGTGGAAGCCATTAATGTGCAGAGTTCATAGAGAAAGGCTGAGAAAAAAGAGGGATAGCAAAGCAGAGAAAAATGGAATCAGGAAAGAGGGGGCTTTTGACTCTCTTACCACTTCTCCTTTCTTTCCTGTTCTATTTTGATTTCTCTAAAAAGGTCTGATTTTTATGCTGGTTTTTCCCATCTCATTTTCTTGCTATATGTATATTATATCAATGGTGGTAATGCCTGTTTTTTTCTTGGATTGTGTGTGGGGAGGTGAGGATGATAAAACAAAATCTATAAACAAAAAAAAAATCTA
The DNA here is from genome assembly GCF_000393655.2 of Nicotiana sylvestris. Lineage (NCBI taxonomy): Eukaryota > Viridiplantae > Streptophyta > Magnoliopsida > Solanales > Solanaceae > Nicotiana > Nicotiana sylvestris. The sequence continues at coordinate 31,985,662 of NC_091058.1, read as the reverse complement.
TTTGTTACTTACCATCAGAAATGAGGAAAAAATTCAATCTTGCTTAACACCCACATAAAACACAGTGAAATCTATATGGCGTTACAATGAGATATGTAATTGTGTGTGTTTTTGTCTTTGGATAGTCTATTTGTGGAGAGAATCTTTCCCATTAAGGGGTCTCTGTTTAAGGTGGCTGTAACCTGTCAGTATTCATTTGAAGATAAGCAAAAGAGATTTGATGATAGAATCTAAATTCAGCATCTTTTTGCCTTTTTAAAACAATTTCCAGAAGCCTCTTCATCAAGTACTCATTAAAAAAAGCTTCTGTATGAAGCTATTGCATGTGAAATGCTTAGGTACTGTAGATCTGGATGTCTGTCTTGCATGTTGGGTTAGATTATGGAAGGACAGCCCTGCACTAAGCTATCGCTATGCGTGGGGTTCAGGAAAGGGCTGGACCGACAAGGGTCTATTGTACGCATTCTTATCCTACATTTCTGCAAGAGGATGTTTCCACGGCTATTATGGAAGGGCTGATGGGAAAAAAATTGCTGTTAGAACTAGGGAACGGATTCTATGTTTGAACCTCCTTTATTTTACTACTAAACATAGAAGAATCAAAAGAGAAATCATTGAGTGGGTAAATCATCTGAATAAATTAAAAAGCTGGTCAAATGTCAGCATGCAGTATATATGAACCTTTGGAGCAAGGATATGCTTTTTGGTCCTTTCCAAATGGTTATTCATTTCAGTTGTTAGTTATGATTTTCTCTTTTAGAGCATAATACTTGTAAAATAGCTATGTACTTGTGCTTTTTCCAGTTTATATATCATCAAATCATGCTGTCCTCAGGTACTGCTTTTTTGTTCTATAACTTCTGAATGATCCTCAAGAAAGTTTATGGTTTTATACCTCAGCTTCCCTCAAGTGACTGCAGCCTTCTGCCTCATAATCACTATTGGATAGCCAGCAAACATGTTGTGACTCCAAATGGGACAATCTCTGGTGCAGGTTTGTTGAACTAAGTTTTAAATTTCCTTGATTTCTGGGAAATAGATATGGAATTTTATATATAGGGTGATGACTGGTACCTACAGATTACGAAGATGAAAGTTATGCTGTATCTGAGAACTATACCTTCAATTGTTGTTAGTTCTCTTATCAGCAACTTGAACTGATTCCTGATGACAAACTGTTTATTCTGAATTTGAAACAAACAGTTGAGATAAAGCAAGGAAGAATTATATCTATTGTTGCTGAAGAGAATTGGCATGTCAATTCTTGGTTTACCACAGTTGTCAATTATGGGGAGGCTGTGATCATGCCGGGTTTTATTGATGTGTACGATAAATCTCTCTCCTTATGTTAGTTATGCCTATGTTGGTTTTTTTAATTTATGTCTCCTGCCATGGAGAACTTTAAAGCCGATTTAGAAAATTTAGCAAAAAATTGCAAACGACTATGCACTTAGTTCTACTAGATTTTTAATACTTGAGCATAGTTTGTGCTTCCTTGGCCTATATCAAAACTATACGATATGGTTTAACTCATAAAGCTAGCCTTGTATCTAATTATTAATTTGTTCGTTGTAGGCATGCCCATCTTGATGATCCTGGAAGAACAGAATGGGAAGGATTTCCTTCAGGAACAAAAGCAGCAGCTGCGGGTATGTGGATTCAAATTTCAAGCACTTCATATGTAACTTAAAACTATTTGGGAACCTGATGATCGTGTTTCATATTTCTATGTTCTTTCCAGGTGGAGTAACCACATTAATTGACATGCCTCTTAATAGTGCTCCATCAACTGTTTCTGAAGAAGCTTTAAAACTTAAGGTAAGCATATATCAGGTAGATGTTTGATATATTTTGCAGAAAATTTTGACAGGGTTAATATTTCTAGCTTATCAAAGGAAAACTATCTTGTGTGATTATTAGCTCCTGGGTTTTCCTTTTGTTGAGTTCAGCTGGCTAGTTTATATGGCACATTTGTAAGGATTCTTTTGTATTCAAACTAATGAACATATAAATTGCTGAGCAGAAGTTCCTAGATTCATGTAGGTGTAGTCATAATGAACAACATATAATCAGGTTTACTGTTCTTTTGGCAGGTCCAGGCTGCAGAAGGGAGGGTCTATGTGGATGTTGGTATGTTACGAAATACAAAGCTATATTCTTGGTAGATAGATGTTAAAATGTGACGTTACTTACTGTATTCACAGGTTTCTGGGGAGGTTTGGTTCCAGAAAATGCAGAAAATGTAACTTCACTGGAAAGACTTCTAGATGCTGGAGTTCTTGGTTTGAAGGTAATCCAGCAACATACATGCACTAGAGCTCGGATTGAGCATATATTATGTACCTTTTCAATTTTTGATATCATGGCTGTCAGGAAGTCAAGCAAAGATCAAATATACTAAACACAAGATTTCTGGATAAAGCTCATTAACTTTCCAACTATTACCTTACAAATTGACAATGTGTCTTTGACATTGGAGAAATCATTTTGGGCATTGTTTGTAGCACTCTACTATGCTATGTCAATTATTGAGTCACATGTCTGATTGGATATATTTTGCTTTTCTCTGCAGTCTTTTATGGTGCCATCAGGCATCAATGACTTTCCCATGACAACTTCAGCCCACATTAAGGTACAGAATCTCAATTTCGTTTTCCTCTTTGTTTTTGCCGATCATTCTACAGTAACTACGTAGATATGCCTTTGCGGGATGTCATTCGGACAGAGTGTATTAGACTTTCTTCTGTGTGATCACTTTTCTCTTCTGCCGCGTCTACTAAATTTCTTGTGATTCAATTCTTACTACTGCACAGGAAGCACTCCCTACTCTGGCTCGATACAGAAGACCCTTGCTTGTTCATGCCGAAGTGCTACTAGATCATGATGGGAAACTGGAACCGGAGGATGGGGCCGACAATGCTAGATCATACTCTACATATCTTAAGACCAGGCCTGCTTCGATGTAAATAATTTACCTTTTATCATATGCTCAAATCTAGAGTAGAATTTTGTTGGGTAACATGTCATTCTTCTTGTGTTTCCAGTTGTGTGACATCCTAACAAGTCTGTATGTATTTCTAAGAGGCGTGACAAACATTTCTTGCTTTACTTTCAGCTGATGCATACTTTAATATTTTTAATTTGGTCAAAAGGTTCCTCTCTCACTATGCTTTCTCTTTCTTCTATCTTGCTCTCCTTGCATATCGTTACACATATGCAGTGCACTACTTCATTAAGCTGTTTATAAGATCTGCTCCCAATTAAATCTTACACCCTCTATTTTCTATTGTTTTTCATGTTGTATTACCTTTTGAAAATCTTTGTTCTTTAATAGGGAAGAGGCAGCTATCAATCAGCTCATAACATTGACAAAAGAGACAAGGGCTGGTGGTTCTGCTGAAGGAGCTCATCTCCATATTGTTCATCTGTCTGATGCTAGAACTTCACTAAACCTCATTAAGGTAGCAAAACATTTCTTTCACATCTTGGCTTCTTTCATTATTCATTTATATACTCGCCATTTCTTGTCTTTGCACCCTTTGTGGTGGACTATTTTTGTTAAGAACAGGGGAAGCCCCATCATTGCTGTTGGGATATTTTACATTATCATTTTACTGAAAACATCTTTTTGTTTTTTGGGATTTTCATAGGAAGCCAAACAAAGGGGTGATAGTATCACTGTTGAAACTTGCCCCCATTATCTCGCTTTTGCAGCTGAAGATATTCCTGATGGAGATACTCGTTTTAAGTGTGCTCCACCCATCCGTGATGCAGCCAATAAAGAAAAACTATGGGATGCTTTACTGGTATAGTTGATTCCAAAGTCTGTTACTAGTATAGTCACTTCCCAAAATTCTTCTTTCAAAGAATTTCCTTCATTTTTGTTTTGTGTGCATTTCAGGAAGGAGATATTGACATGTTAAGTTCTGACCACTCCCCTGCGGTGCCAGAAATGAAACTCTTAGATGAGGGTGACTTCTTGAAAGCATGGGGTGGCATATCCTCTTTACAGGTAAACATTTACTAGTAGCGTGATTAGAAATAATGCAGCTATAACCATCTCAATTTAAATAGGATTAGCTCGAAAGTCTTGTGTAATTGAAAAGCTTACATGGATATGGATGGATGGCACTGATGTAAACGACGTCTACAGCACACCAGTTAAACATTTTCAAAAATCTCTAAGAGATGGGTTTTCTTATGTAGCTTCTACTCCTTACTCTTCCAAAATTTCCTATTAGAACAGCTATATCATCTTAGTTACTCTTTGTTTCTGTAAATTTCAGAAGTCCATTTAGGTCCGTTTTGCCAATCTAGGGTTAGAGATATAACTTTTTACCCAGTGAACACGAGAAAACATATTTATGAGCATACACTATCTTAGGCCTATTAGTTATTGGATAAAGAGTGACTTTCCGCATAGTTAGTGCAGGAATTCTTATTGTGTTTGTAAATTAACCTACAGTAGGTAGTCGGTGGTGTTCCATGCATACCTGCAGAGGAACTTCCTAGTAATGTTTTTTATTGGATGTTGCCGAAGGGGCATTCCTAGTAATGCATATTTGACGTCATTGTCACACATACTGTTTCATAGCCAATTTGGAATACTATAATGTGTTACTGTTTATGCAGTTTGTTCTTCCCGCGACATGGACATATGGACGTAAATATGGAATAACATTTGAGCAATTAGCTTCCTGGTGGAGTGAGAAGCCTGCTAAACTTGCTGGTCTAACTACTAAGGTATCGTACAGAAGTATTTCAAAACATTTGCATCTACTGTATGCTTCAGCATTAACCAAGTTCAATGTGTTAATTTGCTTTGGATTTTGGGGGGAAAATGATGTAAGATAAGGCTACTTTTATGTCCTCCACTTTATGACCCATACTAATTTTGGAAGTGTTGCAGCTTTTAGTTGATGTAAATTCATTATGATACTTCCATTACTTTGTAGCTGGTATTTGATTACAGTTCTCGTGCAGGGGGCAATTGCTATAGGGAACCAAGCAGATATAGTTGTCTGGGAGCCAGATGTTGAGTTTGACCTGGATAATGGCTACCCTGTACATATCAAGCATCCTGTACGTATTCTTGCACATGTTATTTCCATGAAAACTAGTAATTCAAAGTAGTTTCTCATACCTGATTTGTGTGCAGAAATTTAGAATCATAATAAACATGATTGACTAGGAAAAATGTTAACGGTTTTGTATGCATTACATAAAGTTTATGATTTAGACAGAACATGTTCGTTCTTTTTCAATAGTCTTGGTTCCGGTGACTGGTGAGCATAGAAGTAAATTCCCTCCGACTGTCAGCTGAGAGGCTACTAGCATGAAGAAATCAGAATCAAATTTAAAAGCTGTACATCTAGCAGTTGATGACATTCCTTGTTTCTGTTTTTTATTTCTCAACTGTTCTTATTCTTTTCCCTTTATTGGCAGAGTATTTCTGCATACATGGGATCAAGACTCGCCGGGAAAGTTTTGGCAACCTTTGTGCGCGGAAATCTTGTACACAAGGAGGGAAATCATGCTTCTCTTGCATGTGCTCTCCCAATTCTACATAGATAGTTAGTGCATGAGCCTATCGGTAACTCCACCAACTTACTATATATCATCCAAATTATCTCCTCTTTGCAGTCTTCATTTTCTTTCTTTGTCCATTTTTACCCCCTGAAAAGCTCTATTCCTTAATATCTCCTGTAAACTTTAGTCTTATGGTCCATATTTTGCATAGGTTGTCCCTTTGAGATGACCACATGGCATGGTATGGAGATGGATTGGTGACTTCCATCATTTTGATATGAACCAAAACTTGCATGGATCCAAGTTGTGCATCTTCTTTTCTTTGGGCACGCAGCAGGGCTGGAGTGTATATAATCTGTTGCGGCCCTAAGTTGATTGTCACTGGATATTTAGTTTCTATAGAAAGATAAACGTTTCAGTTGAAGCTGAAAGTATTATTGTGTTGATCAAGTACATATTTCTTAGCTATCTGAATGCACAAAAGAATTAAATTCATCTCAGTAACGCAATGCCATGAGAAACTAACATCAGCCTCTACGAGTAAGGTGTGACTCCTGCATTTTTGTTTTCTGTGCCATCTGTTCTTATACACACCAAAAACACAAATAAGAAAAGGAAACCATGGGGGCTGGGGAAAAAATCTCAAAAAAAATAAAGGCAGTCCGGCGCACTAAGCTTCCGCTATGCGCAGAGTTCGGGGAACAAATCTCAGTAAAAGCAAAAAATAAAAAAACACAAGTTTTTTTTCGTGATGGTCAAAATTAATCACATACTCGTTTACCTGTGCTAATGGGGTTAGCAAGTAATGGTCTGAGCAAGTTGGTCGAGACACCATCATTATATAAAAGTGGAGAACAGAAATTTTCTGTTTGAATCCGAGGTGTCTAATTTATACGTTGATGTTCTCCCTTTTACTATGTACTGAAATAATAGATGTCATTCCTATTATTTGGTGGTAAAAATTATATAGTACTCTTACAATGATGACAAAAAAAGAAATGGCATATGTAGGGTTGCTACAGTTTCAAAGTGTAATGTACTACTTATTTTTCTCCAACTCAACCTTACATCTCTGAGAAAAGGCAAATCCATTGATGTAAACAAGAGCAGAAGAAAATAATTTAAATTTTATAAGTTCAAACCTTTAAGGTTTTTACCAATGAACTGTTATATATTTAAAATTACTAGTCTTAGGATACATGCTTTGCGCGTGTAGCCATATTAATAAATATATAATTTTAAAAAATACAATAATATTAGTATTAGATAATAAAAATAGTGAATGTTGTTTTCAATTAGCTAGCTCTTAAACAAATAAATTGTCTCACAAAAGTTTCCAGATGCTTTATTGTGATTTATGAAAACTTATGCAGGAATATCTAATAAAAATTATTATTATATCTGTGACCTAATAGTTGAAAATAAAACCTAAAAATAATTTTATCACGACTCTTCAAGTATTTGTTTAATAACACAAATTAAAAGTTGGACTTTTTTAACATTTCAGTTCTTGGGCTAGTAATACTAATCTCTCTCGGCGCACGTTAAGCAAGGTCTGCTAACTTGCACTGGTGGAGATGGCGAGACAGAGGAAGAAGAACTCCATAGCTAAGGAATCGACTGTAGACGAGGAAGATAAGGCAGATGATGACGATACTGGACTAGTTACACCAGAAACGGGGATTCCCCAAGCTCTAGACTCGGTGGAACTGTTCCATTGGATGAAAGGCATGGGGAGTGCACCAACTGTTCTACATGGACAAGAGAGGAAGAAATCGGAGGAGCTGGTGACAATTCAAGCACATGCAGCTCCGATAGCTAAGACTCCTGCAGATCCTGCACCAAATGAGATGGAAATGGCGAAAGCAGCTAGGAAACTTATGTTCTCAAATCAGAGGCCAAATTCTGAGGGAACAGAGATAAACTTAGCGGAAGTGATTAAAGGAAACAGATCTCAACGACAGGGGATGCAATTGGAGTATTACCCCCCCCCCCAAATTATCAAGGATGGAGTGAAGATGGTTCGACTGAATCAAATTGAAGTCAAGGAGCAAATTCAGAAATGGCAGGCATCGCTAATTGGGTATGTATGGGGAGGAAATCCATCGTTTAAAGACATGTTTAAGTTTGTGTATGGTGTGTGGAACTTTGTAGCAACTCCAACAGTTTTTCTTCATGATGATGGATATTTTGTTTTCAAATTTGAATCTGAAGATGATAAGAAGCTAGTTATACAGAAAGGACCATATACCTTTAATAATCGACCAATGATAATGAAGCAATGGGAACCTAAATTCCAAATAAGTAAGGAGAAAACCAGGAATATTCCAATTTGGGTGATATTCCCAGGGCTGCCAGTAGAGTATTGGACAAAGAAAAATTTAGGTCGAATAGCAAGCTGTATTGGGAAACCTATATGCTCTGATAGGTTAACTGAAGAAGGTGAAAGAATTCATATGCTAGGATGTTGATTGAAATGGATATATCACAGGAGTTTTCAAATGTATTAGTAATTGAGGAGGAAGAGGGTATACACAGGGAACAAGAACTAGAGTATGAATGGAAATCAGATTTTTGTGAAGCTTGCTTCCAAATAGGCAAACATGAAGTTAATTGTGAAAAAGTCCCAATTGAGAAACAAAAATACAAAGAGGAGAAACAGGATAGACAAGCTGGAATGAAGCAACAAAAGAAGATGCAATAGAAAGTAAAAGTCACAGTGGACCAAGGAGAAACAACAAAGGTGCAGGAAAAAAAGATGCAGGAAAAAGCAATAGCACAAGATAAGGATATGAATGATCAAGGGAAGGAACATAAAGAAAATCAGAACAGTGAAAATCAAAAGGAGAATTTTCAGCCACAGCAAAGATCTAAAGGAAAGCAAAAGATGAAGATAAACAACAAAAAAGTACTGAATGATCATAAGATAGAAAAACTGTTAATGACTAACAGATGCAGTACATTGAGAATACAAGAGCCTAGCAACACTGTAAGAAGGGCTGAAGGGATTGACCTCAATGAGGAAAATCCCCTATGATAATAAGTGCATGGAATATAAGACAGCTGAATAAGCCCTATAAGCAGAGAAAGCTCAAGGCCTATCTGCTGAAAAATAAAATTACTCTACTAGGCTACCTTGAGACAAATATAAAGCCTAGGAGTGTTAGTAAAGTTAAAAGAAAATTTGAAAAGGACTGGCAGATATTTTCAGATGAACAGAAATCCTATTGGTAGAATATGGGTATTCTAGAAAGATACTAAGATGCAAGTCAACATCCTGATGGTCACTAATCAAGTGATCCATTGTCAAGTGAAGGATAAGGGATCCCAATTTTAATGTTGTATTACTTTTGTGTATGGCAAGAACAAGTTACATGAAAGGAAGAAATTATGGGATCAACTAAGGATGATTTATAATACAATGCAAGAGTCTTGGTTGGTAATAGAAGACTTTAATAGTGTTCTATATATCAATGATAGAATAAATGGTCAGCCAATATATCAAAATGAGATAGTAGATTTTCATAATTGTATAAAAGATATTGGAGTGGGGCAATTGAATAGAAAATGGTGTCATGGTCGTGGTGTAACAAAAGAGATGCTGGAGAAAGAATATACAATAATATTGATTGGGTGTTTGGGAATACATCATGGTTTACTAAACATAGTAGCTTTGAAGCAGTGTATGAGGTACCAGGTGTTTCTGATCATTCTCCTATTGAGATAAATACTGAGGTGGTAAGAAGTTACTTGAAAAAACCTTTTAGGCTATATAATGTACTGCTATACCAAAAGGAATTTCAAGAGAGTGTGCAAGAGATATGGAACCAAAGAATTGAAGGGCATACTATGCATTCTATATGGACCAAACTACAAAGAATGCAGGATAGAGCAAGGCTGATGAATAAAGAAATGAAATCTTTAGAAAAGAAGGTGTAGAAAATCAGAATGAAGTTACAGAATATCCAAAGACAGATTGATAATGATCCTCTGAATCAGCAACTAATTGAACAGGAAAAAGAAATGATAGTGCAAGCAGAGAAATGGGAAGGAATAAATGAACAAGTGTTAAGACAAAAATCTAGAGCAGTGTGGATAAAAGCAGGTGACAGAAATTCAAAATTCTTTCATGCCCAGCTAAAGAATAGACAGGCTAGAAACAGAATTGCTTCTATTTGTAATGAGCAGGGAGAAAGAGTAACAGAGCCAAAGTAGATTGAAGATGAGGTCAAAAGCTTCTTTCAGAACTTACTGGGCAGTGTAGCAACTGAACTACCATGCATTGATTAGGACATAGCTAGGAATTGACGCTGTCTCACAAAGGACCAACAAAAGATGCTGAGTTGCAAAATAACTAGAGAAGATGTAGATAAAGCAGTGAAGGAGTTACCAAATGACAAATCACCAGGGATAGATGGTTTACTGCATAATTTTTTAAGGAATATTGATCTACAATTGGTGATGAGGTCAGAACAGCTGTATTAGAATTCTTTAGCAATGGGAAGCTATTGAAGAGTGTTAACTGTACAACATTAACACTGATTCCAAAGGTAGCCACCCAAACTCAGTCAAAGAGTTTAGACCTATTTCATGCTGCACAACTATATACAAGATCATATCAAGAATCATCACAGCAAAACTGAAATTGGTGGTAGACTCAATTGTAGGAGAATCACAGTCAGCTTTTATCGAAGGAAGGAACATACTAGACAATGTGATCATAGCACATGAGATGGTAAAGGGTACAATAAAAAGGGAGTGTCACCAAGATATTGTATCAAAATAGATATCTGGAAAGCCTATGACTCAGTTGAATGACCTTTCCTTAGAATGATATTGATAGAGTATGGTATGCCTGTGAAGTTTGTGGAGCTGATTATGGTATGTGTAACTACTGTTAGTTACTTTATGATCCTAAATGGAGGGTTAACAAACAGATTCCAAGGGAAGAAAGGGCTAAGGCAAGGAGACCCCATGTCTCTTTACCATTTTGTGCTTGTGATGGAGTATCTGAATAGAGCTCTAAAGAAGTTAAAAGACAATCCAGATTTCAATCATCATCCAAGGTATGCCTGGAATAATATTACTCACATTTGTTTTGCAGATGATTTAATTCTTTGTTCCAGAGCAGATGAGGTGTCTATCAAACTGATGCTGAAAAGTTTCAACCATTTCTCAGAGGTATCAGGGTTGAAGGCCAATCTAGAGAAAAGTTCCCTATACATTGCAGGTGTTACAAAGAAATTAAAGGAGAGGATTCTGGATAAAATGAAGTTTACTTTAGGTGAATTACCATTTCGATATCTTGGTGTTCCACCCTCTTCAAAAAAGCTATCAGTGCAGCAGTGTATGCCCTTGATCGAAAAGATAACAGCAAGGATAAACTGCTGGACAACAAAGTGGTTATCATATAGTGGAAGGCTCCAATTACTGAAAAGTGTGATATTTGAGATGCAAACGTACTGGGCACAAGTGTTTTTATTGCCAAAGAAGATACTCAAGATGATTGTTACTGTATGTAGAACCTTTCTGTGGACAGAAAAAAGTGATCTTTCAAGGAGAGCATTGGTAGCATAGGACACAATATGTATGCCATTGTCAGCAGGGGGTTTAAATATTCCGGACATTTATGCATGGAACAAAGCTGCATTGTGCAAATTGTTATGGGCTATTAGTGCAAAGAATACACTATGGATTCAATGAGTCCATAGTTATTATGTCAAAGAGAAAGATGTGATGGTAATGGACACTCCTAAACAAGCATGCTGGATAGTGAAAAAAATCTTTGGCACTAGGCAATGGTTTCTGGAAAAACACTCAAGAAATGAGCTGGAGCAATACCAAAGAAATGGTAAGTTTAACATCAAAAAGCAATACATTGCAATGAGATCTCAGTTCCAGAAGGTTTGGTGGAAGAAGATTACAGTAGGATCGAAAGCAATACCAAAGCATAGATTCATTCTTTGGTTAGCACTTCACAGAAAATTAACCACACTGGACAGGCTAAGAAGATGGGGCACTATAGTTGACAATGAATGTGTATTATGTGATACAAATGAGGAAGAATCAATAGAGCATTTATGGTTTGGATGCAGATATGCCAAAACAATATGGTCTAAATTTGTTCAGTGACTGAATGAAAAACATCAGATTGGTACTTGGGGTGATGAGATTAAATGATTGACAAGCAGAAATCCAAGCAGAACCTGTGGAGAAATACTAGTGTTCCTGTTCACAGCCATGGTATATCATGTTTGGACAGAGAAGAACAACAGAAGATTCCAAGGAAAAGCAATAGAAGTCAGGCAGAAAATCAAAGACATAGTGCTGGAACTGCACCTGGCTGGACAGAATGAAAGGAAATGGCAGAAAGAACTAGCAAGACTAAAGAATTATCCAAGTATAATATAGAATGAGTATAGTAACTGAGGGATAGATGTGTAAAAAGAAAGTGATAGCTGAGAGTGTTCAAAAATGTAATAGATAGAATCTAGTTTTAGAGTCAAAAAAAAAACTAGCGGATGTAAATATTATTTCTTGGTTAAATAAAGTTTAAGCATTTAACCAAAAAAAAAAAAAGTTGGACTTTTTTGTCTTTTTGAGATTTGGGACGGAAAAGTTTGGCCCTATACCTCCTAAAAGAACATAGTGAGATGTTGTTATTTGTTGGATTGAACATTTAAAAAAACAACTCATTTATAATATATATTTTCTTTTACTATTTTATCCTTATTATTTCAAATTATTTTTATCAGTTTGACTCTTAATATACTGTAGTCAGTTTGATCCATTAACTGATTTCTTTTATCATGACTTATCTTCTTACGAAAATAAATTTATGTACCTTCAGAGATTTGTCAACTTGACAAATAATTTTAGTAATATGATGAATTTGAATCAAAAATTGTATTAGATTCTTTTGCTAATTGGTTAATTCAAAAACTTAACTATTTGTTCTCAACATTAAAGGATAAAATTTAGTTTTTGTTAATTTAAATTTTTAATATTAACTCATTCCAAGTTTAAAATATTTTACCGTTATTATAACCATAGCCGATAAGAACTTCATTTTCTAATAGTAAAAATATTATGGGATAATTTCGGAGACCTCCCTCCAACTTTGATTTTGTAATAGTAACTTCTCTTGTGGTTTGCAATATCACTTTTGTCCCTTATTTTAATTTCCTTATACCAATTATTTTAAACCATTTTTTGTTAATACAAATTGATTAGTATGCCATTTTTTAATATTACATTCTTCTAATTAATTAATTGCATTTTTGTAAAAAGAAATTTCTACTTTTAAGTTTTACCTATAGTAAAATCGTGCCATCCTTGAATTTTCGCTCACCGCTGGGCAGAAAGATGGTGCCTTCGTAGGAGATCCAATATATTCGCATACACCAATTTCTTATTTTGGAAGAGTGAGAAAAACACTAATAAATCAAACGAACTGTATACTATGAAAAAACGAACTATAGTTAACCGTATTTTATCATACTAGTCTAAGTGTACGCATGTTACGCGTGTACCTCATTTCTATGAATATAATTTTTTAAAATTACATAATTATTATAAAAATATACATGAGTTAGTATAAATTAATAGTTGAAAAAAGGTACATGTTACTAAAAATGATAATTGTTGATCTTAATTAACAAACTCAAGGAAAAAACTATATTTATAGAAGTCTTCAATCATTTCAATGAACGGGTAACTCTTGAAGATTTAAGAGTATTTCTGAATTTTTCTGAAAATCAATATTTTAAGTTAATTGCAGAAAACACAAGCAGGATAGCTAACTTACATGACAGGTTTTTTTGTCAAGCGAAATATCAATTATTCTATTTCTTTGATCAAAGATAAATAATATGAAAATTATTTCCAATAGATCAGAAAAGAATAAATCTCTATTGAAAAAGTAGAAAGTGCTATATTTTGATTAATCTACACTTTCTTCATTTTCGAGAGAGCTTTCATTCTGTCTAAGCACATAACCAGGCATCCTAGATTTAACATCCAGATGTTGTGCTTTTATAGAACGAAGAGTTTATGATTGAAAAATATAGTGTTCATGCATGTTAAAATCAGATTTCTGGTTTAGTACTATCCCAGAATATAAGTAAAAATATAAACTTCATGCATATCACAATCAGATTTAGAATTTATTTTTTCAACCAATTCTCTCGTAGGGTTAATTCTTGTGTTGCGGTAGCCAGTTCTCACATAAATTGGAACGTTTTAAAGATAACTCGACTTGATTCAAAAACATATATTTAATTGTCTATATTGTGAAAGGTATTTTTTGAGAAATTTTTTACATAAATACTTCGCTTGTTTATTTATCTAATAATATTTATTATGATTTTCTAATTTTTATTGCATTCCTTTTTTACTTACATAAACATATTCATAAATGGCTTCTGACAATTATAATTTTAGATTTATTTTACTATTTTCACATATAAAATGGCAAGAGATTTTATCTTACTTAAAATCTTGCACTAATTTTTATTCATATAATTATATCTCTTTAAAAATATTAGTTCTATATTCATTTTTATGTACAAGGGATGTTGCTATTATCAATAGGACTCTAGCCTGTTAGTTTGTGCATTAATTAATCCTATTATAAATAGAACCCTAGATGCTTAGTGTGATGACCCTTGCTTTAAAAGTAAATTCTGCGTTTCGAGGCCTTAAAAACCTCTTCAGCATCACCTCGATTTGCATGCACAGTCCGGGTGCGTAGCCGGAAAGCCATTTTGTGAAAATCTGTGAAAAATGATGAATTTTATATTTAAAATGAGTTTGAGTTGACTTCGGTCAACATTTTGGGTAAACGGACCCGGATCCGTGATTTGACGGTTCCAGAGGGTCCGTAGGAAACTATGGGACTTGGGCGTATGCCCAGAATCGAATTCCGAGGTCCCAAGCCCGAGAAATGAATTCTTAAAGAAAATTGTTTTCTGGAATTGTTTATGAGTTTTGGAAATGAAATGTATTTAAAATTTGATGATATCGGGCCCGTATTTTGGTTACAACGCCCGGTACAGGTCTTATACGCGATTTAAAGATAAGTCTGTAAAATTTGGTAACAAACAGACTTGAAATGATATGAATCGGACCTTATTTGAGAAAATTAAAAAATTTGAAGTTCTTAAGAAATTTCATGATTTTGATACTAAATTCATAGTTGTTGATGTTATTTTAGTGATTTGAATGTACGAGCGAGTCCGTATGATGTTTTTAGGTTGGTGTGCATGTTTGGTTGGATCCCCGAGGGCTCGGGTGAGTTTTGGATAGGTCACAAAGTGGATTTTGGACTTGAGGAATTTCAGATTTCAGCTGTTGCATTGCAGGCCTGCAGGCTTCGCATGGCTCGCAAATGCGAAGGCTATGTCGCAAATGCGTACAATAGCCCAGGCCAGCTTATCTCGTAAATGCGAGGGATTGATCGCAAATGCGATCCCCCAGTGTTAGCCAGACGTCGCAAATGCGATACATTGTTCGCAATTCCCACTTCGCAAATGCGAAGACTGCTTCGCAAATGCGAACTTAGTAGAAGGCGAACCCTGGTCGCAATTGCGACATCTGCAACCTGTAATTTTATAACTTAGCCGAAAATCTTTCATTTTTCACACTCTTTCAGAACCAAAACACTCTTGGGTGATTTTTCAAAGACAACTCTTCTTCCAAATCGATTGTAAGTCAATGTTAACTCATTTCCTTCAATCATTAACATCTTTTCACATGATTTCAATTCAAAATCAATGATTTTCATGGGAGAAATTGGGTGTTTTGGGTAGAACCTAGGTTTTTCAAAAATTGGGAATTTGGACCTCGATTTGGGGTCCGATTTCAAAACAAATTATATATTTGAGTTCGTGAGGAAAATGGTGATCGGGTTTTGATTCAAACCTCGGGTTTTGACCATGTGTGTAGTTGTGATTGGAAGTCTTGAGACTAGCAGTACCTTAGAGTGGTTCTTTAAACTCTAAGGGATAGTCAGTTGTATGCCAAGTTTTCGAAGTGCGAGTTCTGGTTGAGTTCAGTTGCATTCTTGGGTTATGTTGTATCAGCAGACGGTATTCAGGTTGATCCGAAGAAGATTGAGGCAGTCAAGAACTGGCCTAGACCAGCATCAGCTACAGAGATTCGGAGTTTCTTAGGATTGGCAGGCTACTATCATCGCTTTGTGGAGGAGTTTTCATCTATCGCAACCCCAATGACCAGGTTGACCCAGAAGGGTGCCTAGTTCAGATGGTCAGATTAGTGTAAGGCGAGCTTTCAGAAGGTTAAGACAGCTCTAACTATGGCACCGGTGTTGGTTTTGGCCACAGGTTCTGTGCCTTATACAATTTATTATGATGCATCTCGTATTGGACTTGGTGTGGTGTTGATGTAGGATGGCAAGGTCATTGCCTATGCGCCGCGACAATTGAAAATTCATGAGAAAAACTATCTGGTTCATGATTTGGAGTTAGCAGCCATTGTTCACGCGTTGAAGATTTGGAGGCATTATTTGTATGGCGTGGCAGGCGAGGTATTCACGGACCACAAGAGTCTGCAGTATTTGTTCAAGCAGAAGGTGCTAAATTTGAGGCAGAGATGGTGGTTGGAGCTATTAAAGGACTATGATATCACCATCTTATATCATTCGAGAAAGGGCAATGTGGTGGTCGATGCTTTGAGCAGGAAGTCAGCCAGTATGGGCAGTCTTGCTTATATTTCAGTCGGTGAGAGGCTGCTTACTTTAGATGTTCAGACTTTGGCCAATCAGTTCGTGAGGTTGGATGTTTCTGAGCCCAGTCGTGTGTTAGCTTGCACAGTCGCTCATTCTTCTTTATTGGAGCATATCCGAGATCGACAGTATGATGATCCTCATTTGTGTGTCCTTAGAGACACGGTGTAGCACGGAGGTGCCAAGCAGGTTACCTTAGGAGATGATAGAGTTTTGAGATTGTAGGGTCGAGTTTGTGTGCCTAATGTGTATGGACTTCGAGAGTTGATTTTAGAGGAGGCCCATATTTCCCGGTACTTTATTCATCCGGGCGCCGCGAAGATGTATTAGGATTTGCGGAAGCATTATTGGTGGAGAAGAATAAAGAAGGACATCATTGCATCTGTGGTTCGGTGTTTGAATTGTCAGCAGGTTAAGTACGAGAATTAGAGGCCTGGTGGTTTGTTTTAGAGGATTGAACTTTCCGAGTGGAAGTGGGAACAGATAACTATGGACTTCATTGTTGGGCTCCCACGGACTCAGAGGAAGTTCGACACAATGTGGGTTATTGTTGATAGGCTGACCAAGTCAGCACATTTCATTCCTGTGGTAGTCTTCTATCCTTCAGAGAGGTTAGTTGAGATCTATATCCGAGAAATTGTTCGTCTTCATGGTGTGCCTGAGTCTATCATTTCAGATCGAGGTAGGCAGTTTACCTCCCATTTCTGGAGAGCAGTTCAGCGAGAGTTGGGCACACGGGTTGAGTTGAGCATAACGTTTCATCCTTAGACAGGGGGCAGTCCGAGCGGACCATTCAGATTTTGGAGGATATGCTCCGAGTTTGTGTCATTGACTTTGGAGGCTCGTGGGATTAGTTTTTGCCTTTAGCAGAGTTTGCCTACAACAACAGCTACCAGTCGAGTATCCAGATGGCTCCTTATGAGGCTTTGTATGGTAGGCGGTGCCGATCGCCAGTCGGATGGTTTGAGCCGGGAGAGGTTCGGTTGTTGGGTAAGGATCTGGTTCAGGATGCCTTAGACAAGGTTAGGATTATTCAGGATAGGTTTTGTATAGCACAGTCCAAGCAAAAAGGTTATGCCGACTGTAAGGTTCATGATTTGGCATTCATGGTTGGTGAGCGGGTATTGCTTCGAGTGTCGCCTATGAAGGGAGTGTTGAGATTTGGGAAGAAGGGCAAGCTTAGCCCTAGGTTCATTGGCCCGTTTGAGATTCTTGATCGAGTGGGAGAGGTGACTTACAGACTTGCGTTGCCGCCGAGCTTAGCAGCCGTGCATCCGGTGTTTTATGTGTCCATGCTTCGAAAATATTACGACGATCCATCCCACGTGTTAGATTTCAGCACTGTCTAGTTGGAAAAGGACTTGTCTTATGAGGAGGAGCCGGTAGCTATTCTAGACCAGCAGGTTCGTCAGTTGAGATCGAAAAGTTTTCCTTCTGTTCGTGTTCAGTGGAGAGGTCAGCCCGCTGAGGCATCGACCTGGGATTTCGAGTCCGATATGCGGAGCCGTTATCCCCATCTTTTCCCCGACTCAAGTACTTCCTTCTTCTGTCCATTCAAGGACGAACGGTTGTTTTAGAGGTGGGGGATGTTCATCACTTGTTTTAAAAGTAAATTCTGCATTTCGAGGCCTTAAAAACCTCTTTCAGCATCACCTCAATTTGCGTGCGCAGTCCGGGCGCGTAGCCGGAAAGCCATTTTGTGAAAATCTGTGAAAAATGATGAATTTTGCATTTAAAATGAGTTTGAGTTGACTTCAGTCAATATTTTGGGTAAACAGGCCCGGACCCATGATTTGGCGGTCCCGGAGGGTCCGTAGGAAAATATGGGACTTGGGCTTATGCCCGGAATCGAATTTTGAGGTCCCAAGCCCGAGAAATGATTATTTAAAGAAAATTGTTGTCTGGAATTGTTTATGAGTTTTGAAAATGAAATGTGTTTAAAATTTGATGGTATCGGGCCCGTATTTTGGTTTCGGTGCCGGTACAGGTCTTATATGTGATTTAAGATAAGTCTGTGAAATTTGGTAAGAAACAGACTTGAAATAATATAAATCGGACGTTATTTGAGAAAATTGGAAAATTTGAAGTTCTTAAGAAATTTCATGATTTTGATGCTAAATTCATAGTTGTTGATGTTATTTTAGTGATTTGAATGCACGAGCGAGTCCATATGATGTTTTTAGATTGGTGTGCATGTTTGGTTCGGAGCCCCGACGGCTCGGGTGAGTTTTGGATAGGCCACGGGGTGGATTTTGGACTTGAGGAATTTCAGATTTCAGCTGTTGCATTGCAGGCCTGCAGGCTTCACATTTGCAAAGCCTGGCTCGCAAATGCGAGTTAGCAAATGCGAAGGCTATGTCGCAAATGCGAACAATAGCCCAGGCCAGCTTACCTCGCAAATGCGAGGGATTGATCGCAAATACGATCCCCCAGTTTTGGCCAAACATTGCAAATGCAACACATTGTTCGCAATTCCCACTTTGCAAATGCGAAGACTGCTTCGCAAATACGGACTTAGCAGAACTCTGGGTTCGCAATTGCGAACCCTGGTCGCAATTGCGACATCTGCAACCTGCAATTTTATAACTTAGCCGAAAATCTTTTATTTTTCACACTCTTTTAAAATCAAAACACTCTTGGGCGATTTTTCAAAGATAACTCTTCTTCCAAATCGATTGTAAGTCAATGTTAACTCGTTTTCTTCAATTATTAACATCTTTTCACATGATTTCAACTCAAAATTAATGATTTTCATGGGGGAAATTGGGTGTTCTGTGTAGAACCTAGGTTTTTCAAAAATTGGGGATTTGGACCTCGATTTGGGGTCCGATTTCAAAATAAATTATATATTTGAGTTCGTGGGGGAAAGGGTGATCGGGTTTTGGTTCAAACCTTGGGTTTTGACCATGTGGGCCGGGGGCTTTTTTTGACACCTAACCGAATGTTCCTTGTTTCACTAGCAAAATCTAGATATGTCCTATCAAAGTGCTTCCAAGATTCTCCATCTGAAGAATGACACATAACACCAGATGGTCTTCTATTTTCAAAGTGCCATCTCATATGAGGAGCAGAACTCATCGACGTATATAAACTCTTTAACCTAGGTATAAGAGGTAAATAATGCATCACCTTGATAGCGACCATATTCTCGCTGGAAAGCCTCTTGAAACGAGGCTTTTTTTTTGCAAAATTTACAACTGTCTAAAGTTGCATCATCTTTATAATATAACATGCAACCATCTTCACAACAATCAATTCTCATTGTCGAAAGTCCTAACTTAGAAACTAATCTCTTTGCCTTATAGAAATCACCAGGTAATTTGATATTAGGGTCAACTAGTTCACTCATAAGGTCAATGAAAGAGTCTATGGCTGCTTGAGAAATATTCCAATCAGATTGATACTTAGTAATCTAACTGAAACAGACAGCTCAGAGTGCGGACTTCCTTTACGTAGTGAACGACTAGCTTCCTCTAACTATTCATAAAAATGTTTTGCGTTATCATTAGGAGTTTGTTCAACATTTTCATTGGGTTCACCCCCAAAGTGAATCCCAAAAGCATACCTAACCATATCATGAATTCTAGAATCACGATTTGTATTCTCCACCGACCTACTACTTTCACCAACAACCATGTTATGAAATATCCCACGGCTACCATCGATCTCTCCATGATTAGTCCACACAAAGTAATTCTCTATAAACCCCTTCCTATAAAGATGAAGCTTAACTTCCTCCGATTTTTTAAACTTCATACAGTCGCACCTAACACAAGGGCACCTAATTACTCCTTCACTTTGGTATGGTGGAAGTGACATTGCATGTCTAATAAAGTCAACCCCTTCTACAAAATCCCCCCGCAATCCCCGCCGATTAGAATAATTCCTATTGTACATCCAAGTACGATGTTCCATCTATACAAATAAAACAAGAACAAATTAATTTAGTTATTTCATATCATATTCTTTTTTATAAACTAAAAGTTCAACTACAAATCCTAAAAGTTCAATTCATATCCTAAAATTTCAATTTATAAACTAAAATTTCAATTTATAAACTAAAAGTTCAACTCATATCCAAAAATTTCAATTTATAAACTAAAAATTCAATTTAATGTCCAAAAGGTCCAATTCATAAACTAAAAGTTCAACTACAAATGTCACGACCCCAAATACCGGTCGTGATGGCGCCTATCACATTATTAGTCAAGCCAACTAATCAATAACCACAACCCTCTTTATAACAACATTAAGCAATTTTCCAAAGCAAGTTTTATATACCAAATTCATTGTAAGTATTACGGCAACAAAGAAATGCGGAAAGTCAAAATAACAATAAATTACATGGCCCCAACAATCTGGTGTCACGAGTCTAGAATCTCTAATACAAGTCTGAATACCTAATACATCAATAATCTAGGAAATGCGGAAAAATAATAAGATAGGAGGGAGAGAACAGGGCTGCGGATGCCATGCAGCTACCTCGAAGTCTTCGTCAAATACTGAAATAGCTGAGAGCTCTCACTCGGCCTCTCGGGCATCTAGATCTGCACACAAGGTGTAGGGAGTAACGTGAGTACGCCAACTCAGTAAGTAACTAGAGTAAATAAAGACTGAAAGCGGTGACGAGCAGTTCAAAAATACATAACTGAATAATCAACAGAATATCAGGTCATCTTACAGTTTAACATCCGTTTTGGTTATAAATCACGTTTCTAGTTTAAACATTTGAAATCAAATACTTAGCGGTATATCAACAGAGGCTTATTTAAAAGAAGAGTGAAATCAGTGGAAACATCATAACAAGGCCTTTCGGGCAAGGAATCACTCAGAATATGGCCCCTCGGGCAGCCTCTCAGTCACTCCTGACTCGACTCTCGTCACACAGTACTCACTCTCAGTGCTCGGCTCATTAGTTCTCATAATAATAGAAATCATAGTAACTGTTGCGGCGTGCAACCCATTCCATATATAACAGTTGACTACGCTCACTGGAGGTGTGCAGACTCCGGAGGGGCTCCTACAACCCAAACGTCATATCACTGCGGCGTGCAGCCCGATCCAATATATATATATATATATATATATATATATATATATATATATATATATATATATATATATATATTATTGCGGCGTGCAACCCGATCCATAATAGCATTACTGCAGTGCGCAGCCCGATCCATAACTCACATATATATAAATATCCTCACAATTGGGTTCTCAACCACTCTCGGTCTTTAATATCACAGTCTCTCGGGTACAACAATGGAAATTAGGGGACTCAGCCCAAACAGTCCTCACAATTGGGAGTAGAGTAATAAAACTAGTTTTAAACATTTAAGCCGGTAAAACATGACTGAGGATTTGCTTCTAGCAAGTAAATTGAGGAAAACTAGTCAAAATGCCCCTAATGGTTTCTACAGATCGGCACAAGGCTCTAAATAGGGCATGCAGCCCATGATATAGTATAAATATCCAAGATACGGAATAACATAATATTTCCAAACCAAATACGCAGCTTAATAGTCACTACAGGACGGACCAAGTCACAATCCCTACCGGTGCACGCCCACACGCTCGTCACCTAGCATGTGTGTCACCGCATTTATCAAAACAAATCAAATACTGGGGTTTTGTACCCTCAGTTCCAGATTTACAATGGTTACTTACCTCAAACCGGTGAAATACTACTCTGCGATGCCTTTGCCCCTCGAATCGGCCTCCACGCATATCGAATCTATCCAAAATCAGGACGAGGACGTCAAAATATGCCAAGGGAATGAAGCCCAAGCGAAAACAATCGAAAAATACCAAAACCCAACCCCCGGGCCTGTAAGCACGTGATTTTTGACCCTCCCCGGGAATTTTTACATTCTTAGCTTAAATATTTAATTTAGGACTAATATAGCCATTTTAACTATTTTTACTTTATTTCGTTACAAAAAGAAAAATTACAAAAAAATATATATATATTTTAGTTTATGTATTTCTCATAAACTTGAAAAAATATAAAAATTGCACTTTATTTTTGTACTTTATATAATTTCGAAAATTACAAAAATATATAGTTCTATTAATGTTTGCAGTCATTATAATTTTGAAAATTACAAAAAAAATATATTACTTCATATTTTTGTCTTTATTAAAAACGAAAATTACAAAAAATAGTTTTATTAATATTTTGTAGCTATTTTAAATCTTGAAAAATATTTTAAAAAAAAGATATAATTTTGTTTAAATACTAGTCTTATTTTTGGTAGTTATTTTGCTTACATAGGACTAGTTAAGCAACGTGTTCCTATTTCTCGGGTCCGGGCAAAAGAATAATATTCGGGTTCAAACTACCCGGTTTTAGGCCTAATTTTCGGACCTAACCCATAATAAACCGTGTCCAGGACACATGGGGAACCCCACCACGCGTGGGGGACATAAGTCTCGAACCCCACCACGCGTGGGGCTCATTTTTCTGGGCAAACTCATACAAATGCACGAGACTTGGACTGGGCAAAAGGGGACTTTTGAAATTTTTTTGGGAGGGACTACTGTTCACCTTTCTTCTTCATAAAGAAGAACGAAAGAAAAACCCTACAAAAAAAACTAGCAAGCCCCCCCCACGACCAAACCGGACCACCCTCCTCCTCCCAAACACCACCCCGTCCCAACCCGAACCAGTCGCACCACCACCCCCCCGACGCCATAACTTCCAACCCTAACGTCCCCGCGTCCAAACCCAACGGATCACCTTCCCCCAACCCGCGAGCTCCAGCTCCCTCTCCGCCTCAAACCACCACCAAACGACCACCCGTCCCCTCCAAAACTCCAAAAAACCAGACCCGTCGCACCCAAACGTCACTGCCCAAAACCACCATGAACGACCACTAAACTCCCTCCATCGCTGCAACCCCGACGACCTCAGCTGTTCGTCGTTCAGTCCGGTCGTCGACCACCAACGCTGCCCGCTACCAGCTGAACCAGCACGACCCCGCTTCCATCAAACAGCGACTGTTGTTGCTTCGTCGCAACCAGCAGTCCACCGTTGCTGCTGCACCACTGCCCAAACCACCACCAAACGACCACCCCGTCTCCTTCCGAACTCCATCGCAACCAGTTCCACCTCATTCTTCACCCATCACCCTGTCGAACCCAGCCCCTAAAAGTGATGAACGTCCACCAGTAACACACCGTGAAAAACCAGCAGCAACCACGGTTCATGCTCAGTCCGTTCGAGTTCGAGTTTTAGCGCGAGCTATTCCGTTTGAGCTGTGATGACTGTTTCCATGGTTTCCCGTTTGAAGTCCGTTCGAGTGCCGAGGTGAGGTTCCAGTTCGTTGGTCTCGTTGCGTCATTTCGCCGACTATGGCTCCATTTCGGTTTGATGAATGAGTTGTAATCCCCAGCAGTGTTTATCATTAGAGGTTCGTTTTCTAATCTTTGTTTGAGTTGCTATCGGTTACTATCGTGTCCGAGCTTGAATACATGTTATGTTGAAGATTTTGTTTAAATCCGTCGAGTTTCAGTTTTATGCTTATGTTATTGCTATCTCGAATGGGCATGCTAGACGAAAGTTGTACAAAAGTTTTCATGTTCGTGACTAGTTTGCCGAATGGGTAGTCGGATTGATTTAATAAGCTCTGTTATAATTTTATTAGTCATTATTCAGTTGTTCATCATATGGTTTAGTTCTAAATGTAGGTTCATGTTTAATTGTAATTCGTCAAAGCTTGAGATACTCTTCATTAGCCGTGTACCCTACTAGCTTCCATTGTTCGATTAATAAATTAGGATTTCTTTTTTAGAAACGAACTTAATAAAAAATATAGTCGTTATAGGTTTACCCTTTAAAATAAAAACGAGACTAGCTTCGCCAAAAAATAAAAATGTACAGATTGCGGAGCCCTCACAAAATATATGTAACACTTAGATTCCGGGACGGACCGTTTAGCAAAATTCACGGCCCTACCCAATATAGTAATGCGCTAGTTGCTTTAGGCGCGCCTTAATAATGTTATCTCCCTAAACTCGGGTGCACATTTATGTGACCCAAATCCAAATCTCAACGAAATCGAAATGTGTCTCTAATCACGGGTACATTGACTGTGACGTGGTATAAGATGCATTTCCATGACGTTGCAAATTCTTTTTTTTTAATAATGAATGAGACGAGCCTCGCCAAATAAAAATACAAATTGCGGGGCCCTCAATAATTAGTCATAATAAATACTTAGAATTTGGGATGAACCGTTTAGTGAATTTCACTGCCTTCCCTAAAGATAATAACGCGTTAGCCTCTTTAGACGCGATTTAATTAAATTACTTTCTTAAACTCGGGTGTGCATTTCATGCGACCCAAATCCAAATCCTAAAACATCAAATAAAATATGTTTCGGATTGTGGGTGCATTTCATGTGACACAGTCCAAAGATATGTTTTAAGCGATGTTCACATTCCTAAAAAATAATGATAATAAAGCGGTAAAAGATAAAATTTGCACATGGTTCATAATTGTATTAAAAATCAGATAAATAAGCCGAATATAACAGTTGAGCGACCGTGCTAGAACCACGGAACTCGGGAATGCCTAACACCTTCTCCCGGGTTAACAGAATTCCTTATCCGGATTTCTGGTACGCAGACTGTAATATAGAGTCATTCTTTTCCTCGATTCGGGATTAAAATTGGTGACTTGGGACACCCTAAATCTCCCAAGTGGCGACTCTGAAATAATTAAACCAATCCCGTTTCGATTGTCCTTTAATTGGAAAAAACTCCCCTGCGCCCCCTCGGGTGCGTAAAAGGAGGTGTGACAGGGCCCACATCTCGAAATTCAGAAATTTTTACCTCAATAGATTCCTTGTCTCCCCATGAGTCTATGCATAACAAGAACACTAAAATTGGAGTCCAAATGACCCCTCAAATCCTCCTTTAAAGGCCTCTTAAACTCAAGCCATAATCCTCCATTTGTAGCCCTTAATCTCCACTAAAACCATGATTAAA
This sequence comes from Nicotiana sylvestris, assembly GCF_000393655.2. Lineage (NCBI taxonomy): Eukaryota > Viridiplantae > Streptophyta > Magnoliopsida > Solanales > Solanaceae > Nicotiana > Nicotiana sylvestris. The sequence goes on along the minus strand of NC_091058.1, from coordinate 31,960,392 downwards.
CAGTGGAAAAATGATCTTAAACCCAGGTAATTAAGCTTAGGGAACTTACCCAACCGATATCCTTTGATTCCTCTTGAGATCCTATGCCTTAGCCTCTTTCCCGTCTTAAAAAATGGAGTTCTTTGCAAAAATTCGCGAAGGAAGCAATATATACCTTTTGGCCAGGGATTTTCGCATCTGCGACATGCCCACCGCTTCTGCAGTACCACATATGCGATCAAATTACCGCTTCTGAGGGTTATTCACTTAAAGGACCAACTTCTCATCTGCGGTCAACTCTCCGCACCTGCGCCTTCGCAGGTACGGTCACACTACCGCATCGGCGGTTCCTGCTGTTCCCTTAAAAATCTGCTTCTGCAGCTCCTGTTCCGCACGTGCGGTGTCGCACCTGCGGTCCTCAATCTGCAGGTGCGGAAATATCAGAAGCAGCTGAAGTTCTGCAACTTCACAAGTCTAAACCTTTTCGTCAACTATCCGAAATCATGCTGAGGCCCTCGGGACCTCAACCAAAAGTTCCAACATATCCTAATACCTTGTTCAAACTTGTTCCAATCATCAAAACACTTCAAACAAAATCAAATCAACCAAAACACATCGGATTCAAGCCAAACTTTCTAAAATCTTCCAAATTACGTTGTCGATCAAAAACTCAACCAAACCATGTTCGAATGACCTGAAATTTTGCACACACATCCCAAATGACACAACGGAACTAATGCAACTCTCAAAATTCCATTCTGACCCCTATATCAAAATCTCGCCTATCAACCAGAAATTGCCAAAATAACAACTTCGCCAATTCAAGCCTAAATCTACTACGGACCTCCAAAATTCATTCTAGTCGCGCTCCTAAGCCACAAATCACCTCCCGAAGCTAACCCAACCATCAGAACTCACATTCGAGCCCTCTAACATATAAGTCAATATCCGATTGACTTTTTCAACTTAAACTTCCTTAAAAGAGACTAGGTGTCTCAAACCTTACCAAATTCTTTCCGGATTCGATCCGACCAACTCGATATCACATAACACAGATAAACAAGGCATAAAGATGCAGAAATAGGGAAAACGGAGCGATAACTCATGAGACGACTGGCCGGATCGTCACAACAAATCCTAAAATTTCAATTCATAAACTAAAAGTTCAACTACTACTACTAAACCCTAGATTCTAACTAAACTATTCAAGATTATACAAAGTATAATTCAAATCTTACTAAATTATTCAAGACTAATTAAACTAATTAGTTAATAAAATTAATAAACAAAACTAATTAAAACAAGACCTAAACCCTAGTCATCAATAATATACAATGTTCAAAGAATTGAAACACTAATTGAAATAATAAAATACAATGTTCAAATAATTGAAATAAAAACAAGAAATAACAAACAAATGGGTTGTAATGCAAACCTTGATTTTTTAGGGTTTATGAGAGGGGCAGAGCAGTGGCAGTGGCAGCTCCAGCGACAGAGACGCCGTTGGGCGGTGGCTACACGGGGTGGGGAATGAGATTTGTGTGGGGAAAATAGAGAAGGGGAATAGGGAGGAGTTAGAAATATTTGGGGAAGAAAATAAGAGAAATGGGGGGAAACCCATTTTAGTTTCCGATTTTCAGAATCACCGACCAAAGTTGGTCGGTAATTTGGTCGGTACATTAAGTGTTGACCATTTGACCAAATACCGACGAACTATGGTCGGTTTTCTTAAAAAAAAATATTTTTTTTGTTTTTATTTTTTAACATATTATAAGCTATAAAAAAATTATTAAGAACTATAAATATTTATTTTATTTAACTACAATTATTATAAATAATTACAAACTATAAGCATAATCTTTAGAAAAAATTATATTAACTAGATAATTACTTTTAATAGATTATAGTAGTATATATGTAAGTAAATGTTTAAGTTATATTTAAGTATATGAGTAATTTCTCACACACACACAAACTATATTGTAATTGATGATTAATCTTATACATTACTACGTACGTACGAATAATTAATTAATTTATATATATATATATAAGTGAGACGTTTTATTTTTAATATTTAACGATGCATCTGAGTAAGTTATAAGTCGATGAATTAATTTACCAACAAATATATTTGATGATAAATTATATATACTAACTAGGATTTTCACAAGTCTATTAATCCCTAAAAGAACCCGACCCTTATCTATATATATAGATATAGGTGAGATGTTTTATTTTTAATATTCAATGATGCATCTGAGTATGAGTAAGTTATAAGTCGATGAATCAATTTACAAACAGATATATTTGATGATAAATTATATATACTAATTAGGATCTTCACAAGTTTTTCAATCCCTAAAAGAACCCGAAGTATATCTGTTAGGGATTGATAAACTTGTACAGATCCTAATTAGTATATATAATTTATCATCAAATATATCTGTTTATAAATTGATTCATCGACTTCTAACTTACTCAGATGCATTGTTGAATATTAAAAACGAAACATCTCACCTATATCTATATCTATATAGATAAGGGTCGGGTTCTTTTAGGGATTGATAGACTTGTGAAGATCCTAGTTAGTATATATAATTTATCATCAAATACATCTGTTTGTAAATTGATTCATTGACTTATAACTTACTCAGATGCATCGTTGAATATTAAAAATAAAGTGTCTCACCTATATATATATATATATATATATATATATATATATCACGCTTCGTTGTACTACTTTAACTACATATATAACATGTATGTGTTATATGTTAGTGTATTCATCCCTTGTATTACAAAAGTGTTAACATATTACTTTTATATTATTTGGATAGTAAATATAAAAGTGATTTAAATTTTGACCAATGTTGACCAAATAACTGACCAAAGTTGGTCGGTTACTTTCTAGATATTAAAAGAAAGCGACCAAAGTTGGTTGGTAAATGCTTCCCCTATATTAACCGACCAACTTTGGTCAGTAATTTTAAATAAGATTTTTTTATATTTTACAAAATATTTTAAATAATAATATAACTATTAAAAATTTTTAATTGGGTCCCACTATTTTATATTTATTTTATATAAATTACCGACCAAAGTTGGTCGGTAAAGTGGTCAACCTGAAGGTCAACATTGTGTAGTCAAATAAATTTTACATTACCGACCAACTTTGGTCGCTAATCTGGACAGACCAAGTTTGGTCGCTAAATTCCGGATTTCTAGTAGTGATTGAGATTCGATTAATTCGAATTCGCACCGTAAAGTCTCATATTAGGAGGTAAAGTGCTTATTAACAAAGACGACTTTATACTCAGGGCTTGAACCTGAGACTTCCGATTAAAGATGAATGAGTAATTGCCACTCTATCATAGGTGAAGCTACACTCTAATAAGGGTGGTCAATTGACCACCCATCGTAGGATGATTATACTGCATATACAAATAAAATATAAGGTCTACGTATATAATATATAGTGAATACTCTTTGGCGAAATTTATTTTACTTCTTTTAAGTTTGAACACCATTAGAAAAATTCATTTCACCACTGTACTCCACCATAACCCTTGTTGGTTTTACTATAAAATATAATACTCACTTGATGACACACAACATCTAGTTTTTGAAATGATAGCAATGGTTATATAGACTTCTTTTTTGAGTACTTAACTAGACATTTATATATAATACTAGATAAAATCTTACATACTACGTGTCATAGTGATATCGGGGCTACATATCCCCTCTTGCAAACAACTGTTGTCACTTATAATATTTAAGTTCCCTAATGATTGAAACATATTACATAAAGAGATAGGTAGTTTTTTTGAAGGTAAGCTATCCCCGCTCATATCCTTTGTCAGAAGATGATGTACAAAAATTGGCGGTTCAACAAGCATCTTAGTCCCTCTTGGGTTAAAATTACTTGTTTTTTTTCCTTCATTGGCTAGTGCATCAGCTACAACATTCCCTTCCCTGAAATTATGTCGTAGTAGAAGGCCCTTCTCCTGGAGCATTAATGACCTGCATGAAAAAATTAGATTAGTAAGAATTGAATGTCCATTGTTTATTGTGTTAATTACTTCAGTTTCCACTTCCAATGGGTACAAATTGTATTTTGAAGCCAACTGAAGCCCTTCTAGGAGTGCCTGTAAATCCATGTGTAAGGAAAATAAAGCACTACAGTAGTTATGAAAACCTAGAATCCACTTTCCCGTACTATTTCTAAATACTCCCCCTATTCCACCGTTTGTTTTGCTGCATGCCCTATCTATGTTGAGCTTAATCCATCCTTTCTGAGGAGCATGTCATTTAACTTGGATTACTTTGGTAACCTATGAAGGGGGGTTTTTGGTATGTTAGAAGTTGAATTCAATTGCATGATTGTAAATGGTCTTTAAGGAGGGTTTTCTGTTATTGTTATTAAGGTTGTTGTAGTTGCGATTAATCCAAATTCTCCAGATTAGAAAGGGAAGGAGGTCTGACCATTCCAGATGTGGGGATTTGATTCTAGGGATCTGATTTCTAATATGGATAAGCTAGTGTTGGTTAGATGTTGGAGTAGGGTTTGTGATACCAAGCTCATTCCATAAGGGATGCACTAGGGGACATTTGATGAAGATGTGATCTATAGATTCTTCTTCATTATGGCACATTGGGCATTCGTTGTTTATATTTATCCCAATATGCTGAAGATATTTCCTGCATGGTAGACTATTGTAAAGACCTTGCCAAAAGAGGTATTTGATTTTATTAGGGCAATTTAGTTTCCATATCTGTATGAAGTCATATTGAGGTTTTTTTGTAGGTTTAATAATTGTAAGACAGGATTTGCTGGTGAAATAGCCATTAGAGTTCAAGTTCCATATTGGAGTGTCTTTATTATCATTAAGAGGTATAGGAATTTGGTGAATTTTTTCCATAATATTGACAGGCAGTTCAAAAGATAATTTAGAGGAATCCCATTGGCCATTAAAAAATATATCCTTTACTTTAGTGGATAATTCATGCTTATTGAGAGGACCCTCGATACATTCCCTTAGTGGTTTGAGATTTGGTATCCAATTGGATAGCAAAAGTGTGATGACCCAAAATGTCATCTTTAAATTAAATAATCATCTCAGTGTTTTAAGATCTTGAAAAGCGCTATCAATAATTTCTCGACTTGCATGCACAGTACATATAATTTTTCGTAAGGTTTTTATATGAAAAATGGATTAAATTGTCAATTAGAGCTTTAAAACTCAATTGAGTTGACTTCAGTCAACATTTTGAGCAAACGAACCCGGATCCGAGTTTTGACCATTCCGACAGTTCCGTATCGTGATTTGGGACTTGGTCATATGTCCAAAATCGAATTCGAAAGTCTCTCGATCAAATTATCGGCATTTAACGAAATCTAAAAATCTAAGGCTAAAGATTTTTTAAGTTTGATCGGAGATTTGACTTTTGAGCAAACGACCCCGGATTAGATTTGTGATGATTCCAATAGCTTCGTAATTTTAGACTTAGGCGCATGTTCGGATTTGGATTTGGAAGTCCGTAGGATAATTTGGCGCATTTGGGCAAAAGTTGGAAAATAGAAGATTTTTGGAAAAGTTTGACCGAGGGTTGACTTTTTGATATCAGGGTCTGAATCTAGTTTTGAAAATTTTTATAGCTTTGTTATGTCATTTATGACTTGTGTGCAAAATTTGAAGTCAATCGGACTTGATTTGATAGGTTTTTTCATCGAATATAGAAGTTGAACATTCCTAGTTTCATTAGGCTCGAATTGAGTTGTGATTCACGGTTTTAGCATTATCTGATGTGATTTGAGGTTTCGACTAAGTTTGTATGATATTTTAGGACTGGTTGATACATTTTGTTGAGGTCCCGAGGGCCTCGGGTGGATTTTGGAAGGTTAACGGATCGATTTAGACTTGAAGAAAAGTTGCTGCATTTTTTTCACAGCAGCATGAACAGTAGCCTTGAACAGTATTCATGAGCAGCAACCATGTACAGTAGCAGTGAATAGTAGCGTGAACAGTAACACGCGTGAACAGTACCGCGAAAATTCTGGACAGTGTAAAGAATGAACAGCCCGATTTTTCCTCATTTTTTGAACTTTCAAGCTCGGATTTTGAGCAATTTTGAGCGAGAAATCACGGGAGTTATTGGGGTAAGTGTTCTTGAATTCCATGTAATTATATTCCATGAATAAATCTTCATTTTTGGCATTAAATTATTGATATTTGAAGAGAAATTGAGGAATTTTCTAAAATTTCATAAAAACGAATTTTCAAGATTTGAACATCGATTCGGAGTCGGATTTCAGTAAAATTAGTATGGTTAGACTCGTGATTGAATGGTTTATCGTATTTTGTGAGTTTTGTCGTATTCCGAGATGTGGGCCCTATGAACAAATTTTGGGTTAATTTCGGATTTTGTTGAAAAATTAGTATTTTCATATGGAATTAATTCCTATAATTAGTATTGACTGAATTGGATTAACTGTGGCTAGATTCGGATCGATTGGAGGCCGATTCGTGGGGAAAAGACATTTCAGAGTAGGATTTTGCTCGGATTGAGGTAAGTAATGATTGTAAATGTTGTCCTGAGGGTATGAAACCCCGGATTTCACATCATTGTGCTACTTTAAGGTGACACACACGTTAGATGACGAGCGTGGGGTCATGCACCGTTGGGGATTGTAACTTTGTCCATCCCGTATGACTGTTAAACCGCGTATTTGATTGAAAACTATTTTGATATTATTGTATTTTGGAAAGTATTATCATGTTTTGGGTTGAATGCCATATTTGGGCCTCGTGCCAACTGGTTTGGACCCTTAGGGAATTTTTACTACTATTCCTCACTGTTTTGACTTCATATTTGTACTCAGTCATGTTGTATTCTACTATTTTTATAACTCAGTCATATTTACTCCATTTTGATACTTTGAATGATATTTTGGGCTGAACATAATGTTTTACTGTTGCCTGAGTGGCATAAGAGATTTCTGAGTGAGTGAGGCTGAGGGCCTGTGTTGTGAGGATACTATGGAATCGGGCTGTGCGCCGCATCAGTGTTATACTGATGCATGATTTTGAGGTCGAGTGCCTGATTTGTTACGCCACAAGGTGGCTTGTTGATATGAGGCTGAGAGCCTATTTGATTATGCCATGAGGTGGCTTATTATTCCACTTGGGCCGTAAGGGGCCTCTCCAAGAGTCTGTATACCCCCAGTGAGCGCGGGTACCCAGTGAGAGTGATATGACGTAGCCCGAGGGGTTGTTGCTGTTTCATGTTATTGCCCGAGGGGCGGTCCTTTATTCATGTTATGCCCGAGGGGCTAATTACGAGTGATTGTGAGGTAGCCTGAGGGGCTGGTTCTATTCATATTATGCCCGAGGGGCGGTTTATGGTACATGTTTTGCCCGAGGGGCTATTTATGCTTCTACCCTTTTCTCACTATTTTCATCACTCGTTTGAAACTATTGAAAGATGTTTTAAAAGGAAATAGTTTTACTGAAACAGAGTTATTTTACGAGAAAATGGTTTCTGTACTGTTTTTGAGAAATGTACGGTATTTGTTGTAGTGCTATGACGTGAAATTATGTGTTTTCTTTCTGCTCAGCTTTCATTTACTTTTATTACTTACTGAGTTGGCGTACTCACATTACTCCCTGCATCATGTGTGCAAATCCAGGAGTTGTGAGTCAGGATAGTGAGCACTGATTGTCCATTCAACAGGATTTCGGAGTCGACAAGGCAACTGCATGGCGTTCGCAGCCCTATTCTTCTCCCTTCTATCTTCCCTAGCTTTAGTTAGTATGGTCTTCCAGTCTTGTTTAGACTTTATTTTATTGAGACAGAGATGTAGTTGCTCGTGACTTGTGACACCCCGATGTCGGGCTTGTATATTTGTTCCGCACTGGTTATTTAGACATATACTATAAGATTTCTTGTTAATTAATGGCTTAAAATGACTGTTATAGAAAAATGGTTAGATTTAGGAATTGTGTCGGCTGACCTAGTTCCACGATGCGCCATCACGACCAGGTCTGTTTTAGGGCCGTGACACAAATGTTTTGATTATAATTCTTGCAAGGTTACCATGTAATTCCCTTAGTGCAGATTGACCACCCTTTTAGGATGTTTTTCCAGATGAATGAGGTATAGGTTGGTGTTTGTTCCTAGCATATTTCAGTATGATAACTTTGCACCATAAGTCAATGGGAGTGGAGATAATCCTCGAGGCTAGGTTACTTAGAGCTATCAAGTTTTTTGTATTAGCATCTTTTATGCAAGCCCTCCCTCTTCTTTACTTTTAGTAATAGTTTTCCAATTGACATAGTGGACTTTTTTGGTCTCATTCGTAGAACCCCAGATGAAGTTTTGTTGAATACGGTCGATTTGGTTTAGAGTTTTGGTGGGGAGATGAGTGTATTGCATTACATGAATAGGGATATCATTGAGAGTTGATATTGCTAGGGTGGTACGATCTGCTATGTTTAGAATTTGGCATTCCATGAAGATAATTTCCTTTGTATATTGTCAAGAATAAATTGGTAATCCCTAGGTTTTGGATGATTTTGAAGAATTGAGAATCCTAGGTATTTGCCAAAGGTGTTGCTAAATATTGAAATCTTTAGCAACTTCTTTAGTGATAGTGGTCGGGCAATTTTTTGAGAAGATTATTTTTGATTTGTGCATGTTGATGTTTTTCCCTGACAAGGAGAAGAAGATGGAGATGCTCCTTTTAATTGTGTTACAAGATTTCTTGTTTACCTTACCCATAAGGGTAAGGTCATCCGCAAAGAATAAATGAGAGATCCCCGGATAATTAGGACTAATATGGATGGGATCCCATTTATAGATATCTACTTGATGTGAAATTAAGCGTGAAAACATTTCCATGCATAGGATGAATATATAAGGGGATAGGAGGCATCCTTGTCGAATGCCCCTACTAGGACTAAAAAAGGAAGTAGTTGATCCATTAACTAGAATGACAATGTTACTAGTAGTTATACAATGAATGATTAATTTGGATATAGAGGGTGGGAAATTGAAGAATCTAAGCATACGATAGATGAATGACCATTCAAGACGGTCAAAGGCCTTTTCTAAATCAAGCTTAAGCATCATGTTACACTTTTTACCTTTGCTCTTCTTGAACCGGTTCATGATTTCTTGGATAATTATTGCATTGTCACTATTTTTTCTTCCTTTCATGAAGCTTGATTGAAAGGGACTAATCAGATCATTTAGGAAGGGCTTCAATCTATTTGCAGTTATTTTAGTAATAATCTTGTAGATCGTATTGCAAAAACCAATAGGCCAAATCTTTTTAAGTTATTAGCATTATCAATTTTTGGAATTAGGTAGATGTACGTATTGTTAGTGCCCATTGGAAGAGTGTTAGTGCGAAAAACTTGAAGACAAAGTTGAATAACTGAAGGACCCACTATTTTTCAATATTTTTGATATAAAAAATTGGGTGAATTCCATCTAGCCCAGAAGCCTTGAAAGACTTGAACGAAAATATGGCTTTGATTATCTCATAGGGCATTAGAGGGTTGTCAAGTGAGTCTAAATTCACCTTGTTAAAGCTAGTCGGGCTGTTAGTAATGCCAAGCCAGTTGGTGTGTTGGTGAGAGCTGGTGAAAGCTTTGAGAAAAAATTGATAGGTGTGATTAAGGATTTCTGTTGGTTCATTAATCCAATCACCTGCCTCATTTTTTAAGTGAGTAATTTTATTCCTCCTTCTTTTATTAGTGGCCATGATATGGAAAAAATTAGTGTTGGCATCTCCATCTTGAATCCAAGATATTCTAGCTCTCAACTTCCAATAGTCATCTTCTATTTTCAGGTAGTTGTTATACTCAGATTGCAATTCTCTTTCGAGATTTTGGAGGAAGATACCGTGAGGGAAGTGTTTGGAATTTTGAATTCCATTAAGTCCAGCCAATTTTTTTTTCTTCCTAAATATGTCTCCAAAAAACTTTGTTTTTCCAATCCTTAACATTATTTAGAAAGGAGTTTAATGCTTGTTGATAATTGGTACCTCTCCATGAATTGGTGACTAATTTGTTGAAATCAGGGTGCCTGCACCAAAATATTTCAAGTCTAAAAGGCTTTTGAAGGGCTAAGCTAGATTTTGGGATTATTTCAAGTAAGAGGGGATTATGATCCGAATGGACTTTGGGGAGGTGGGATACAGTGGCGTTAGGGAACCAATTAATCCAATCACTATTAGCAAAATTTTTGTCTAGTCTTTCCATGATTAGACTATTTTTTATCCTACGGTTGGTCCATGTATACTTTCACCCCTTATAACCTAGGTCTAAGAGGCCATATTTATTGATGCATTCTAAAGATAACTGGCCAGGTTTCTATTAATAAAATTACCACCAAATTTTTCGTTAGAGCCAAGTACATCATTAAAATCACGTCTTACTAACTATAGTCCATTAAAAGAATTATGCAAGTTGATGAGATTGGCCCATAATTGATTTCTACTATTAATATTAGTGCTAGCATAGACAGAAGTAAATAATCAAGATTTATGGGTGGGGATTATCTAATGGTTGCACTGATTTCTTAATTTCTACGCACAAAAATGTGAACATTAACTAGAGTGTGATCCCATAAGATAATCATACCAACTGATTGACATTGAGCCGAAATTTCAATCATGTCCGAAAATCTGATAACTAGGGATTATGGTGCATTTTACACTCCTTCTTACTTGAGTTTTGATTAAAAATGTGTACAAAATAGTCCTAAAGGCTTACATGTTGTACTTGTTTGCAGGGTTTGGTCAACAAGGTGACAATTAGTCAAAATCAGCTCAAAAAGGAGTGAAACATGCACAAGTACCAAGAACAAGTCCAAGCACAGTGCAACAGGTCCAATGCAGTCGCACTCTATTCTGTGCGGTCCGCAGTGAGGAAGTTCAGATAGGTGCTCATTTCAAACAGTCAAGCAATGCGGCCGCAAAGCAGTTTGTACGGACCACACTCGATATTGTGCGGTCCGCAAAGCTAGAGTTCAGAGAGTTGGGATTTTTAGGTTGAGACCAATGCGGTCCGCGGTCCTTTTTGTGCGGACCACAACAGAAGCCACCGCGGCCGCGGTGCATTTTGTGCGGCCCGCGGTGGCCAAGTTCAGAAAGCAGAGATTAAAACCAAGAAGTCTCATTGCGGCCGCACTCGATTTTGTGCGGACCGCACTCCCCTGCAGGGGTATTTTTGTCCAAAAAATGCAGGCTAGTATAAATAGTTTCTTTTCCCATTTTTAGGTCATTAGTTGTATTTTAACTTCCAACTGCGCTCGTAAACAGTGTTTCATACCCATTTTGAGTAATTTTAGGATAGTTTTATCATTGAATGTTGAAGTATTAGCTTGTAATTAAATATTATGGGTTTTTCTTCATCTATTTTTTTTATTTTCTTCTATTATCATGAGTAGCTAGACCCATTAGCTAGGGTTGTGGCTCAACCCTAGTGTGGGTATTTGATGGGTCTTGTGTTTTAAGGCTTGAATGTCTATGGGTGTTTGATATTTGGACTAATTTATGGTTTTAATGTTCAATTAGTGGTTGTAAACACTAATTTGTGCCTATTTGACTTGGGTTCTTCTTGAAAAAGAGAACTTGAGTCTAGGAAAATTAGTCCAACAAGGAGTTGGGGTGTATTCAAGAGATTGATAGCCCCAATTAAAGGGTTAAACCTAGAGATAGTAATACCCGACTTGAACCTAAATTGCTCGCACAAATTATCATACCCAATTGGTCTTGAGAAAGTCAATTAGGGCAAAATCACTCAAACTACCGAGAGGTATAGAGTATGTAGTTCAGTACATTGGTTATATCGTAATCCCCAACATGACAACCTAGCCTTTGCCTCGAGAACCCGTCAAATATCCACCTAGGAGAAAGTCACTTCCCTAGTGCCTACGTAACTATTTAGAGAACCCTCAAGTATTTCACTCTTAGTTTAATTTAGCATCTTATTAGCATAATATTAGAAGTAATAAAAAGACCAACTATGATTAGAAGTGCAATTAAGAGCAATTACGCATCTCTAGTTTAGAGAGAAACCCAATTCCTATTTCTAGCTCCCTATGGAAATCGATCCTGACCTTCTCGGGTAAAAGCTGCTTCGACCACTCTCGCCATTTTGTAGTAGTGCAGGGTTGACACCGATCACTTTTTTGAGCCGTTGTCGGGGAGATAACAGTTTTGGCTATCTATCTAAATAGTTTTGTTTATTATACTTCTTTCCTTCTGTGTTACTAATTTGCGTGTGGGTGTGTCACAACTTAAGGTACAAGATGGCAACAAACAACCCACCTCTTGGAGATCTTCCGCCAGGGGAGGGGGTAGATGATAATGTTGATGATGAAGTTCCTATTGTACCTCAAGGCCAAAAGAGAGACCACTAGGCCAATGATAATATTCCAGACCCTCCCCCGCCACCTCTAAGAGTGGTTCCTTGAGTGTTTCCCAACCAAAGATATGCTAGTGCAATTGTCCCACTCTGTATCCGAGTGGGCAATTTTCAAATTACCAATGTGATGCTTACATTGCTGGAGCAGCATGGGTATTTTACGGGCGCTGCCAATTAGAATGCCTACAAACATCTCAAGGGTTTCGTAGATACCTGTTGGGGGAACAAGCAAACTAATGTGTCCAAGGATGCACTTCGTTTGAGACTATTCCCATTCTCACTTAGAGGGAAGGCATTGGATTGGATTGGATTGAGCGACTTCCCAACCATTCCATCACTATTTGAGATGAGTTGGTAGATAAGTTCATTGCGAAGTTTTTCTCACCGGGGTACATAGAAACATTGAGATATGAGATCATAGCTTTCAAGCAGGAGCCTACCAAATCATTACATGAGATTTGGGAGCGATATAGAACCATGGTAAAGGAATGCCCCAACAATGATATGACTGAGGCAATAATCCGACAGACTTTCTACCGGGGCATTAACACAACAAACTAGTACATAGTGAACCAACTTGCTGCGGGTAATTTCATGAAGCTGTCTTATGATGAGGCTTGTGACATTCTTGACGAGATGGCAGACACATCCTCCGCTTGGCAAAGTAGAGAGAATGTGCCACAGGGTGACCCCACGGTTACTCACTTGTACAAAGAGCTACATGACAATGGGCAGGCTATAGCAAAGCTAACAACTACAATGAACCATGTAGCAAAGGCACAGTTACAGCAGGTTCAAAATCCGCGCCAAGTAAATGCTATAGAGGGTGTCAACATGCTAGTGAACAAAAGAATACAAAGAGATCAACAGAATCAAGGAGTTCAGATCAATTTGACAATGATTGTGGTGGATTCCAAGATGATAGTTATGATGGGTAGAATGAAGAGGTGCAATACGTGAGTAACTACCAAGGCCAAAGGGACAATTCTTCCAACCAACAACAATGGAGACCCCAAGGCAATTGGGGCAATCAACAACAACAAGGGAATAGTAATTGGGAGAACAACAACCAAAATTCAAATTGGAGCAATTAGAACAATAATAAGAACAACCAGGGTAATTGGAATGGCAACAACAACAGTTGGGGTGGTAACAACAATTAGGGAGGTTGGAACAATGGCAATCAAGGAAATCGGGGCAAGGCTTTCAAAGGCCCCCAATGTATCAACAACCGAATAATCCACCCACATTTCCATATCAAGGTCCTAGTTCTTCCAACAATGAAATGGGGAGAATTGAGATGATGTTTGAACAGATGATGAAAAAGAATTCAGACTCTAATGCTCAGTTGGCTTCCCACAATACTTCAATCAGAAACTTGAAGGTTAATTAGGACAAATCTCACAATCCTTGAATACTCGTCCTAAGGGGGCTCTACCAAGTGATACGGTAGTTAACCCAAAGGGTGGGAACAATCATGTTATGGCAGTAACTACAAGAAGTGGACGAGGCGGTGATATGAATGCCTCCAAGCAAAAACAATTTTGAGTGATGAAGTTGAGTTGCAAGATGATGAAATTCCTTTGGTGGTTGAAAATGTGATTGATGAGACCGTGAATGAAGAAGTGAGGATTGATATTCAAGATGTCGAGGTCGAGACTCAGAATGACGTGAACCCGTCTAGGGAACATGTAATAGACATATCGGAAACGGTTGTGCCTAAAGACAAAGCTCATTTGTCAAGGCCACCTCCACCTTATCCTCAAAGGCTTGCGAAGTAAAAAAAATGATAATCAGTTTAAAAAGTTCATTTACATGATGAAGAGCTTATCCATTAATGTGCCTTTGGTGGAGGCTCTAGAACAAATGTCGGGCTATGCTAAATTCATAAAGGACTTGGTGACAAAGAAAAGATCCATGGATTGTGAAACTATCAAGATAACCCACCAAGTTAGTGCAATAGTGCACTCAATGGCCCCGAAGCTTGAAGATCCCGGTGCTTTCACCATTCCTTGCACCACTAGGAGTGCGGACTTTGCTAAAGCTCTATGTGATTTGGGGGCAAGTGTCAACTTGATGCCCTACTCAATTTTCAAGACTTTGGGTATTGGTCAACCAAGGCCGACTTCCATGAGATTGCAAATGGAGGATAGAACTATGAAGAGACCATTGGGTATTATTGATGATGTCCTTGTCTAGGTGGACAAATTTATCTTGCCAGCTGATTTTATGATCTTGGATTGTGAGGTAGATTATGAAGTTCCAATCATCTTGGGAAGACCTTTTCATGCTACTGGGAAGGCCTTAGTTGATGTGGAAGTAGGGGAACTCACCTTCCGGGTGGGTGATGAGAAAGTGGTCTTTCATATGTGCAAGTCAATGAAGCAGCCCAACAGTTCTGAGGTGTGCTCTTTTATGGACCATGTCACAACAGTGATAGTTGATGATACCAGTGCAATGATTAATGTGGAGGACCCTCTAGAGGTTGTGTTGTTGAATCTTGATGTAAATGAGGATGAAGGCTGAGTGGAGTGCGTGAATGCTTTACATGGAATGTGCTCTTACTCTTATGAGCCTAGGAAACTCTTTTTGGATCTTGAGAATAGGAATACTCCACCAACAAAACCTTCAATTGAGGAACCTCCGATGTTGGAGTTGAAGCGTTGCCTCCACACCTTGGGTATTAGTTCTTAGGCCCTAGTTCAAATTTGCCAGTTATTATTTCTTCTTGTCTTACTAACATGCAGGTTGATGCCACATTGGCGGTGCTTCAAAAGCGAAAAAAGGTAATTGGATGGACTTTAGCTGATATTCGATAAATAAGCCCCGCATTCTGTATGCACAAGATCATTCTGGAAGATGATGCAAAGCCCTCATTGGAACATCAAAGGAGGTTGAACGAGGCAATGCAAGAAGTTGTGAAAAAGGAGGTGATCAAGTGGTTGGATGTCGGGGTTGTGTACCCTATCTCTGATAGCTCTTGGACTTTGCCGGTACAATATGTACCGAAGAAGGGTGGCATGACTGTGGTTGCAAATTCGCAAAATGAATTGATTCCTACCAGGACCGTCACCGAGTGGAGGGTATGCATGGACTACCGCAAGTTGAATAAAGTGACCCGCAAGGATCACTTTCCATTACCTTTTCTTGATCAGATATTAGATCGATTTACTGCGCGTGCCTTCTATTATTTCTTGGATGAGTATTCTAGATACAACCAAATCTTGATTGCTCCGGAAGATCAGGAGAAGAACACATTCACTTGTCCATATGTCACCTTTGCTTTTCCTAGGATACCTTTTGGGTTGTGTAATGCACCGGCTATATTTCAGCGGTGTATGATGGCCATTTTCACCGATATGGTAGAAGATATTTTGGAGGTGTTCATGGACGACTTTAGTGTTGTGGGTGATTCGTTTGATGAATGTTTGAAAAATCTTGTTAGAGTATTGGCCCGTTGTGAAGAAACCAATCTTGTTGTTAATTGGGAGAAATGTCACTTCATGGCTGAAGATGGCATAGTTCTTGGGCATAAAATTTCAAAGCATGGTATAGAGGTGGACAAAGCAAAAATTGATGTGATTTCAAGGCTCTCTCCCCCTACCTCTGTCAAGGGAGTTAGAAGTTTTCTTGGCATGCGGAGTTATACCGGAGATTTATCAAAGACTTTTCAAAGGTAGTGAATCCCTTATGCAAGTTATTGGAAAAAGATACCAAGTTCGTGTTTGATGAGAGATGTATGCAAGAATTTGAACTTCTCAAGCATAAGCTGACCATCACTCCTATTATTACCGCACCCAATTGGAGCTTGCCTTTTGAGCTCATGTGTGATGCGAGCGATGTTGCGGTTGGGGCGGTTTTGGGTCAAAGAGTGAACAAAATGTTTTATCTGGTGTACTATGCAAGCAAGACAATGAATGATGCTCAAGTGAACTACACGGTGATCGAGAAAGAGCTTTTGGCTATTGTGTTCGCAATTGAGAAATTTCGGTCGTATCTCATAGGTGCCAAGGTCATAGTCCATACCGATCATGCTGCACTTCGGTACTTGATGACGAAGAAGGATTCTAAAGCTAGACTGATGCGATGAGTTTTGTTACTTCAAGAGTTTGATTTGGAGATTTGGACCGGAAGGGTAGTGAAAACCAAGTGGTGGACCACTTGTCCTGCTTGGAGGAGGAGGGGAGGCCTCGTGATGGCCTAGAGATAAATGATTCATTTCTCGATGAACAACTCCTTTCGGTGTCGGTGAATGGTATGCCATGGTTTGCGAACATTGCTAATTCCTTGTGACTGGTATAATCTCATATGAGCTATCTTCTAACCAAAGGAAGATGCTCAAACGAGATAGTTTGGATTTCTATTGGGATGAGCCGTACTTGTTCAAGATTTGCACGGATGGTGTGATCCAAAGGTGTGTCCTGGAGGAGGAGCAACTAAGTATCTTAGAGGCATGTCATTCCTCTCCTTATGGTAGCCATCATAGCGGGGTGAGGACGGCTTCAAAAGCTCTTAGTTATGGGTTTTATTGGCCAACTTTGTACAAAGATGCAAGTGAACTTGTGAAGAGGTGTGAAGAATGTCAAAGAGCGGGTGGAATTTCGAAGAAATATGAGATGCCCCTCAATACTATTCTTGAAGTTGATATTTTTGATGTATGGGGCATTGATTTTATGGGCTCGTTTGTTAGCTCGTGTGGGAACACATACATTCTTGTGGTGGTTGACTATATTTTAAAGTGGGTTGAAACTGTGGCTTTACCCAACAATGAGGCTCGGGGTGTTGTTGCGTTTCTCAAGAAGTGCATTTTTACAAGGTTTGGCACTCCTCGTGCAATCATAAGTGATTGGGGGTCTCATTTTTGCAATAGAGTTGTTGACACTTTGCTTGCAAAGTATGGTGTCAACCATAAAGTTTTTACTCCTTATCATCCTCAAGCGAGTGCCCAAGTTGAAGTCTCAAACAGGGAAATCAAGATTATATTGTCAAAGACGGTCAATGCAAATAGGACCGATTGGTCAAAGAAGTTGGATGATGCTCTATGGGCTTATATAACTGCTTACAAGACTTCGATTGGTATGTCTCCGTACCGGTTGGTGTTTGGGAAAGCTTGCCATCTACCGGTTGAGTTAGAGCACAAGGCCATGTGGGCTTTGAGGAATCTGAATCTTGAATGGCATGTGGCAGCAAATTTTCGTGTGGAGCAGCTTAATGAACTCGATGAATTCCGATTTCATGCCTACTACAGTTCATCCTTGTATAAGGACAAGATGAAGTACCTTCATGATAAATATGATCGTGGCAAGGAGTTCAAAGTGGGTGATTTGGTTCTCTTGTTCAACTCTCGGTTACGTCTGTTTCCGGGAAAGCTTAAGTAGAAATGGAGTGGACCTTTTGAAGTGGTGTTTGTGACTCCTTTTGGTGCACTTGACTTGAAAAACAAAAATGGGGAGGTTTTCAGAGTTGGGCATAGGGTCAAGCACTACCTGGGCAAGATTGATTACAGCCATGTGGTGGCACTTCTTCATCTAAAGTGATTTGATGGTAACCTGCATCGTGCCGCGACATTAAATCAGGCGCTTCTTGGGAGGCAACCCATGTGTCATTCTTTTTGTTTTTCTTTGATTCTCTTCTTAGTGTAGGATTTATTTTTGGACTGATTGGTTGTACGATGTTGTAGGATTGTCTTGATGCAGTGCAGGACCAAGTTGGAAAAAAATGCACACTCTCTGAAGTTTGCAATGCGGGTCGCACTTCATTTTGTGCGGCCGCAAAGGCCTCTTTACGGGGGCAACATTTCAATGCGGATCGCAGAGTATCTGGTCAAAAATGAGGAGTCTCTGATGTTTGCCACCGCGGCCGCAATGCATTTTGTGCGTTCTACGGTGGACCACTGCAGTCGCATTGCATTTCTTGCGGTCCGTAGTGGCCATCTTTCTAGTGTCACTTGTTTCTGAGTACCACGGACCGCGATGCAATTTTACGCGGTTCACGGTGGGTAGGTGAGATGGGCCCCGGGTCTTTTTTTATAAATAGGACCTGAAGCCCTCAACTTGAACTTTTTGACCTTTTACACTCAACATCTTAAAAATTACTGTTCATCACTCATTCTTGCGTGAATTTAACTGCTAAGTCTCGTTAATCAAGCTTGCATCTCACTTATGGTAACTTTAATTCCTTCTTAGTCGTTTAATTTTGCCATTTTCTTTTAATTTTTATTTTTCTTAGTTGTTTTTCTTTTTCTTCCCGTTTTTCTTTCAATTATGTAGCATAGGTTTGTCTAATCATGTTTAAATTAGGGCCAGTTATTTAAAAACAGTGATTAAACACTTAGGGGATCAAGAATAGATGAAAATTTGGACTAAAAACATAAAAAACTTGAACCTTAGGTTGGTATTGTTGTTGGGTACTCACCGCGGACCGTAGTGGATTTTGTGCGGTCCGCGGTGCTTCTATGCGGTCCGCAATGCTATTTTGTGCGGACCACGGTGGTAAAAGTTCTGAAAGCTGACAATTGAGGACCACGGCTGTAATGCATTTTGTGCGGTCCACGGTGCCTCAATGTGGACCGCAATTCATTTTGTGTGGTCCGCAGTGCCTGTAATCATTGTGAACACCTAATTTTTGACAACATTTAATTTTTTATCACTTCTTTTATGTAAATATTTTAGGGGGTTTTAACCTACTAATATTTTAGCTTTATTACACTTTTTTTTATAGGATAAAAATACAAAAAAAAAATTAAAAGGTGAATTATCACTATTAATATATTTTTTATTATTTTTTGTTTTTTTTTTATAAAAAAAATCCGAAAATATTATTTTTTTAAAAAAAATATTTCGGGAATGATTTAAAAAATAAGAAAAAGGGAAGTATTGAATAAAATAAATATAAAGTAAAAATAAGTGGAATTCTCTTTTAAAAAAAGTAAAAAAAATGTAGAAAATTAAAAAAAAAAGTTTTGTGGAAATTTTAAAAAATTTAAAAGTAAAAGAAGGTTGGAATTAAAAAATAAATATAAAGGTATCTGAAAATTTAAAAAATTTAAAGTAAATGAAAGTAGCATTTTTAAAATAAAAAGGAAAAGAAAGTGGTTTGTTTTTTTAAAGAAAAGTTAAATAAAGTGAGATTCTCTTTTAAAAAAATAAAAAGTGGGATTTTAAATAAGATAAAAGTAATTAAAATTCGAATTTTAAAAATAAAAGTAAATATAGGTGGGATTTCTTTTTCTAAAAAAATAAAAGCAATTTGTAAGTGGGATTTCTTTTAATTAAAAAATAAAAAAAAAATCTGAAAAATTTTGAAAATTTTGCTATAAATAGAAGAGAAAATTTAGGAAGAACAGGGTTCAATAAAAAGAGGAAAAAAAAGAAGAGAAGAAAAAAAGAAGGAGGCGGAGAGAGCGGTATACACTGGATATACACTCCGGATACACTGGATATACAGGGGCAGAATTCATTTTGGAGAGAGTAAATAGATGGAACCAAATTTTCTGAAATATTGAGAGCGGAAGAACACCAGAGAGAGTTCAAATCTAGAAAGAGAAAACAAAGAGAGATTTCCGGACTATTTTTCTTCTCCATTTTTACTGGTTTTCTCCATGTTGATGGGATTTCTGGATTGAGGTGTTGAAGCTACTGTGTTGGGCTTTCTACTGTTGTATTTTGATGTTTGTTGTTGCTGATTGCTTACCCCATTTTTCTGTTCTACATACCAGGTATTCTCTTGAAACTATGTTGGAAATGAAGCCTGATTAAGTTTGTGTAAAGATCTGTGAACCAAGCTGGAGTGTAAAGGAAAAACATTAAGTTCTTGTTGTAATTTCTGCTTGATGCTGTCATTTTATTGTTCATGCTTTCAGTCTAGTTTATTTTGGATATTTCATTCCTAGATGTACATTTGATTTAAATGTTGAGTGAACTTATTTTGAATATAGGTGATTCAGGAATGTTGTAAACCTCGTATAATCATGTGTTAATTGAAGATTATGATCCTTAATTAATTAGTTAAGATTGGATGATTTGGATGTACGTTTCATGGCTGTGGTTCAAATTACAAGTTTAGACCCTTCATGTGGTTGGTCGAGTAAGCTTTGGTTTGGGTTTATTTCCGACTGTCCATTTTAGATCTGTTCCTATATAGCTTGAAATACAGCACAATGGTTTTAGAGTTGTCCTTCAGTTCTGTTGTTGCTCATGTATGAGCAATTTTTTATCTTAAAATGGTTTTTGAATGGGGTTTGAGCTTGGTTTTTGACTTGAAATTTTCAGATCCAGATTAACCTTTCATATTTAGTTTTTCTTTGGCAAGTTTCCATGACATGTGGTATGTTTTAAATATGTTATGCTTGAATCAGAATTTAATATAAACTAGGGGGAAGGGACCTTTGAGTTTTGTTAATTGGTGAATAATTTGTGTAAATGTGTGTTGTTGCAACTAGGATTGTATCTTCATTTTGGAACCTATGTTAGCATAAAAATGTGCTTTGCATTTTATTCAAAGATTATAAGTATTTGTTCAATCCCAGAATTTCTTGAATGATGCAATTTGCTTCAAACATATTTGTTGGGTCATGTATTAGGCTGCCATCATTGGCCTAATTTCGATGGTCTTCCACTTCCACAATCAGGCTGCCAAACTGGGCTTCAAGTTGAGCCCAGTTATTTCACGCGTTGAGCCTGCAGTAATGGGCAACCAGACGTGGGTTTTTGACTAACTCGGCCTTTCCACAATCAAATGTGGGTGGTCTGCTACCAGTTTATTTTTTATTAAATTATTAGTTTAAGCTTTGGCATAACATAAGTAGGAATCCCTTTACATTCTTTGATGAACTAGTCACATCCTTTTAATTAAAGTCGGGTGCGTATTTATGTGATCCAAATCCAAATCCCAACGATGTTAAAGTATGTCCAAAAACCACGGGTGCATTTATGTGACGTGGTTCAAGACTTGTTTTAATGACGTTGCAATTTTCTTTAAAAATGAATAAAAGCGGTTAAGGTTAAAATTTGCACATAGGTTCACAATTGTTAAAATCAAATAATTTAAGCCAAATATAACAGTTGAGCGACCGTGATAGAACCACGGAACTCGGGAATGCCTAACACCTTCTCCCGGGTTAACAGAATTCCTTACTCAGATTTTTGGTTCGCGGACTGTAATACAGAGACAATCTTTTTCTCGATTCGGGATTCAACCGGTGACTTGAGACACCATAAATCTCCCAAGTGGCGACTATGAATCTTTAAATAAACAAATCCCGTTTTGATTGTCCTTTAATTGGAAAAACTCCCTTTACATGTATCCTTTTCCAGGGTGTAGGTGAAAAAGGAGGTGTGACAATCATAGAGTGGGTAGTCTGAACCTCACCTCAGTGCGAACCACAGTGGATTTTGTGCGGTCCACGATAACTTCTTTGCGATCGCACTTCATTTTGTGTGGTCCGTGATCTGCAACTTCTGAATATCTGCAATTTTTCTGCAATGCTTCACTGACTCTGCTGATACTAACAAAGTTCAACTGTATTCTCTTTGTAGATCATGGTGAAATCACGAGGCAAAAGTGATAAACAATTAGGGAAAGGAAAGTCCTCCCATGGGTAGGGGACGAGGCATGATAAGATTGACCCCACAAGCCCGGCAAAACATCAAAAATATCAGAAGGCTCATAAAGGCTGCTGATAGAGCTATTGACCAATCCGAGAGTGAATATGAGCCTTCCCGGGAGGCATCTGACTCAGACTCCGTGCCAGAGTATGTTTTGGACTGGCCGGAAAGGAACATATTGAGGGATACACCTCCGATCTCTCCCACTGCCCAAGCATCAATGTGCATATCTTCTGAGTCGTCTGAGGGCTCATCTGTAGGCAGTGGTAATGAATATTCCACCTCACTTACAGCTTCACTATCAGGGGAGGGGCTCGTAGAAGAAAAAGGAGAAGAAGTCGGAGGGGGTGAGCCCCAAGTAGGAGGGGTAGAGAGAACCAGAAATCCGGAGGCCTGGCAGGACAGGTTCGTGAGTGAAGTGGCCTACTACAAGTTCAGAGAATGGTGGCCCGAGAGGAGATTAATATCGAAGCAAAAATTCATTACCCGAAACCTTTTGCCTCACAACCCCAATGTTTTGAGACAGTTTAGAGAGAGCAGGCTGGGACTATTTCATAGGCCATGTGGAAGATGCAAATGAGCACTTGGTGAAGGAGTTTTACACGAATGTTACCCACATCAAAAAGGGCACCACAGTGACTAAAGTGCGGAACTTAAAAGTGAAATTTGATGGCAAAACAATAAATGATTATTTGGGCTTCCCGGAGGAGGACGAGACCTTGTACTTAGAAAAGGTGGCATTGGGTGAGGTTGCTCGTCCTTGGTTAGCAGAGTACTTGACAATCCTAGGTACCACCCCAGATTGGTTGACTGTGGGAGTGAAGATTCTGAGGAGGACCATGAGCTTTGAAGCAAAAGGGTGGGAAACATTTGTGTGTAGCAGGCTAAACCCCACCACTCATGACAACTTACTTCCTATCCCCCGGGCTATATTGGTGGCATCGATCATGGCGGGGTACCCGATCAACATCGGGAATGTGATGTCGAGGGTTATTACACAGGTTGTGAAAGAAGGTGACATATCCTATCCCTTCCCAAATTTCCTAACCATGTACTTTAAGGACCTAGATATAGAGAAGCGGAGATTCGATGTGAAAGTGAAAGCAAAGACACTGTTCTCCTAGTATAGCACCAAGGGTCCTGACAACCCCAAAGACCCTAAGGACAAAGCCACTACTTCAACTGGCCAGTCTAAAGAGCAAGTAATAGTAGTGGCTCCTACTCAGCCTCATTCCGCCACAACAGACATGGCCCCAGGACCCTCCACTTCTACAGCTCCAGAGATCCCCTTATCCACTGCATATCCTTTGACTACCCACCGCTTGAACCAGACCCTTGCTAGTATCAACAACTGGATGCAGACAACCACTTCTAAACTGTCTGTACTATCTACTTCGGTGGCAGCCCAGTCAACACCTCCTCTGCCATAGGTCCCACAGTTAGTAGAGGACACTCCCAAGGAGTTTTTGGACAACCAGAAGAAGCTCATGGATGCTGTTGATACTCATGGAAAGACATTGAAGGAGATTGCTTGGGAGGGAAAGAAAATGAAGATGACTCGTGCTTCAAAGGAGTCGGTGAAGGAGTTACGGGTGGAGGTAGAGAGGTGGAAAGCTGATCACTTGCCTCTGGATCTGTTATTGCATGACCTGGCTCCAGCAGCCCAGCCCCAGCCAGATCAGGAGTCAAAGAGGCCACCCAAGAGGAAGAGGGTGATTCCCCGTACTGATGATGTTGTCATAGAGTTGGAGGACCCGCAGAGAGGTTCCTCTACCCAGCCCTAGATTCTAGTACAGGCCCAGAACTCAGTCCAGGCCTAGGTCCCAGTGGAGACATAGAGTACAAGGAGCCAGTCATAGGTTCTCGAGCAGACCGAGGACCCTGGGACCCAGACTCAGGACTCTATGCAGACGGAGGGCCAATATGGAGTTTCTTTTTCCTCTCTTCCTTATTTTGTGCTTATTTTGGTTAGTTAGTATTGAGGACAATGCTAGCTTTCATTTGAGG
Organism: Nicotiana sylvestris; assembly: GCF_000393655.2. NCBI lineage: Eukaryota > Viridiplantae > Streptophyta > Magnoliopsida > Solanales > Solanaceae > Nicotiana > Nicotiana sylvestris. The sequence goes on along the minus strand of NC_091058.1, from coordinate 31,936,358 downwards.
GGGTAGCCCTATTTGGATGACTGTATATATTACATTATTTTTTTTCTTTTATGCTTTCTTTTTACCTTTGGATTGTACATAATTTTATCATTTTATTGCACTTTTCGTACTTTTACTTTTTGTCTATATATAAAGTTATGTTCCTATGTATATATTCATTCTCCCTATTGTATATTCGACTAAATTCCTTTTTGTATATATTCATTTTACTTTCCATATTTTTCCTTTCATAGCTTCTTATTTTATGTTCGTAGCTTCTTGTTTGAGTTTTTGCAATAAGCCTTTGGTTTTCTTAATGCCATGATTCTTTCCAAAGGTGGAATTTGTGTGAACCAGGTGGCTCGCCCCGATGATGGATGACATGACAACCTTCTTTAGGGTTTGAGTCTATTTTCTTTTGCTTTTTAGTAGCTAGTTGGTAAGGGTGCCTCAAGCAAAGCTTCACTTGGGCCTAACACATTTGCCTTTGATCCTATGGTCAAAAACAAATTGTTATGTATAGGATGGTGAAACTCGTGACCTTGAGACTCTTGTGTTGGCCGATAATCATCAAGTGATTTTTCGGGACCATTGTGTTGCTCAAATCTTAGCTGAAGTTGTTGTGGGCCCCCGACTCTGTTTCTTTAGCAATTTCATAGCTTGCGTGGTGAGAATTTGAATTGCAAGTCCAAGTCCCGAGCCATTAGTCTAGAACTTGCCCCGAATGTTTGTCTAGGAGAAATCCTAAGTATAATTTGACTTAAGATGTGATTATAGGCTCTCCTTGATCTGAATGTTATCTTGAACACTTCCATAGTCTACCAATGATAATATCCATAGTCAACTCTTTTTGAGCCATAGACCTTTTTCTTTCAAGAACCACGATACAAGCCTTTACCCGTTCTAAAAATACCCTCTCTTGGCGCCCGATCTTTCCTTAGCACAATGCAAAAGCATAATTTTGGGGAGATAGATGAGGAATGCAACAAAGTGATAAAAGGTACAAAATGAATAAAAAGAAACGCAATGAAAAAGAAAGAAAATCAAAAAAACAAAAAGAATGTTCAATGTAAAAAAGAATGAAGAGATTCAATAAAAGCAAAGAGATGAAAGGTGTGGAAAGTTAAGAAAGGAGAAAAAGCTTGAAATGAACAAGAAAGAGTGACAGTGTGTCTCTCTAACCCCTAAGAAAGAAGCAAATGACTTAAAAAGTCAAGTGAATGTGTGCCAAAATGAAGCAAATGAAGTGCTAAAGGGAATATGGAACTTACTTAGACCAAACATTTCCTACCCTAACCAAAAACATTCACTATATCTCCACAAAAGCCCTATATGATCTTGAGTTGAATGAAGCTTACATTAGTAGTGACTCACATAAGGGGCAAGCTTAGAGCCGAACTTGTGACCTTTCTTTGAGAGAGATGAGCATGTTTCCACTATCCTCGTTCTGAGTACTACAATCTTAAAGGTGAGGTTTGCTTAGGGAGAGTTGAGGATGTATGAGTTTGGGTCCACAATGACCAAAGTAGTAGAAAGAGTTTCTCTGATGGGTTGAGTCAACTCTTGATGCTCTTGTATCGCGCTAAAACCATGATGCTTGAAAGAGTGAATGTTGTTAATGATTTATTTGAATTGAGGGCAATTGTTAGTCCCAATTGATGCTAGATGAGGTCACTTTAGGTCAGCTGAATTTTCTTGGATTTATTCTTAAGGGGTGGGTCTTATTTTATTTGCTTGAGGACAAGCAAAAACTTAAGTTTGAGGGAGTTGATAACTAGGGATTATGGTGCATTTTAAACTCCTTCTTACTTGAGTTTTGATTAAAAATGTGTACAAAATAGTTCCAAAGGCATACATATTGTACTTGTTTGCAGGGTTTGGTCAACAAGGTGACAATTAGTCAAAATCAACTCAAAAAGGAGTGAAACATGCACAAGTACCAAGAACAAGTCCAAGCACAATGCAACCGGTCCAATGCGGCCGCACTCCATTCTGTGTGGTCCGCAGTGAGGAAGTTCAGACAAGTGCTCATTTCAGACACTCAAGCAATGCAGCCGCAAAGTAGTTTGTACGGACTGCATTAGCTTCATCGCGACCGCACTCGATATTGTGCGGTCCGCAAAGCTGGAGTTCAAAGAGTTGGGGATTTTGAGGTTGACACCAATGTGGTCCGCAGTCCTTTTTGTGCGGACCGCAATAGAAGCCACCGCGGTCGCGGTGCATTTTGTGCGGCCTGCAGTGTCCAAGTTCAGAAAGCAGAGATTAAAACCAAGAAACCTCATTGCGGCCACACTTGATTTTGGGCGGACCGCACTACCCTCGCGGGATATTTTTGTCCAGAAAATTTGGGCTACTATAAATAGTTTCTTTTCCCATTTTTAGGTCATCAGTTGTATTTTAACTTCCAGTTGTGCTCGTGAATAGTGTTTCTTACCCATTTTGAGTAATTTTAGAATAGTTTTATCATTGAATCTTCAAGTATTAGCTTGTAATTAAATATTATGGGGTTTTCTTCATCTATTTCTTTATTTTCTTCTATTATTATGAGTAGCTAGATCCATTATCTAGGGTTATGGCCCAACCCTAGTGTGGATATTTGATGGGTCTTATGTTTTAAAACTTGAATGTCTATGGGTGTTTGATATTTGAACTAATTTACGGTTTCAATGTGGAATTAGTGGTTGCAAACACTAATTTGTGCCTATTTGACTTGGGTTCTTCTTGAGAAAGAGAACTTGAGTCTAGGAAAATTAGTCCAACAAGGAGTTGGGGCGTATTCAAGAGATTGATAGCCCCAATTAAAGGGTTAAACCTAGAGATAGTAATACCTGACTTCAACCTAAATTGCTTGCACAATTATCATTCCCAATTGGTCTTGAGAAAGTCAATTAGGGCAAAATCACTCAAACTACCGAGAGGTATAGAGTAAGAAGTTCATTGCATTGGTTATATCGTAATCCCCAACATGACAACCTAGCCTTAGACTAGAGAAACCCGTCAAGTATCCACCTAGGAGAAAGTCACTTCCCTAGTGCCTACTTAACTATTTAGACAACCCTCAAGTATTTCACTCTTAGCTTAATTTAGCATCTTATTAGCATAATATTAGAAGTAATCAAAAGACCAACTATGATTAGAAGTGCAATTAAGAGCAATTACGCATCTCTAGTTTAGAGAGAAACCCAATTCCCATTTCTAGCTCCCTATATAAATCGATCCCGACCTTCTCGGGTAAAAGCTACTTCAACCATTCTTGCTACTTTGTAGTAGTGCAGGGTTGGCACCGATCAAAACCCGAAGGGGTTAAGAAGCGGCATATGGTTGTCCATTCTTGTTTCCAAAAGAGTTACCATGCAGGGATGGTGAGTATTGACCAACTCTCTAAAGTTTAACCTAAAGTTATCGTTGTTTCCACCTCTAATGTTCCATATGATGAAGTTGATAGGTCTATTCATCATGATGTTCCAGTTGTGAAGGTCTCCATTCTCCAGCACTCTTGGTGCATGAATTGGATTCCTTCTCTCGAAAGGAACCAAGATCATTGCATGTTGCCCTATGGTCAGATCTGTCGGTGGCCTTATATACATTGTACACTTGTAGAGAGCCATTGGACACTTGAGAATCTGCCTATGCTCTTGCATCTCCATGAAGATGAACACCTTTACCTTGTCGAGATTTGAATCCTCGAGTATTGGTTCTGGGATTAAGTTGGGTTCCACAGCTTCCCCCATTGTTTCTGTGTGAGGAATGTTTTGCGGTATGTTTGGGTGAGTTTGTGGGTGAGATGGTCCTGGTTGGTGGAACTAGGGTGCAAGATGAGCATTTGGAGTTTGATTTTGGTTTGCATGTGCATCCCATGTGACGATCCGACCAGTTATTTCATGAGTTATCGCTCCGTTTTCCCCATTTCTACTTCTTATTGTCTTGTTCAACGATATTATGTGTTATCGGGTTGGTTGGCTTGGGTTCGGAGAAGTTTTGGTAAGGTTTGAAACACTTAGTCTCTTTTGAGGAAGCTTAAGTTGGAAAAGTCAACTGGATGTTAACTTATATGTTATAGGGCTCAAATGTGAGTTCCAATGGTTCAGATAGCTTTGGGAGGTGATTTTGGACTTAGGAGCCTGGTCGGAATGTGTTTTGGAGGTACGGAGTAGATTTAGGCTTGAATTGGCGAAATTGGAATTCTGGCATTTTTCGGTTGATAGGTGAGATATTGATATAGGGGTCGGAATGGAATTCCGGAAGTTGTGGCAGGTTCATTGTGTTATTTGGGAGGTGTGTGCAAAATTTCAGGTCATTCAGACGTGGTTTGGTAGATTTTTTGATCAAAAGCATAATTTGGAAGATTTTGGAACCTTAGGCTTGAATTCGATGTGTTTTGGTTGATTTGATGTTGTTTGAGGTTGATTTGATGTTCTTTGAGGTATTTTGACGATTGATATAAGTTAGAATAGTGGTATATGGCTTGTTGGTACTTTTGATTGAGGTCCCAGGGGCCTCGGGGTGATTTCGGATGGTTGCCGGAAGGTTTGGAGCTGAGTTTGGGAGCTGAAACATTTTTGGCTGTTGTCATAACCGCACCTACGGTAGGGAGGCCGCAGGTGCGATGCCCGTAGAAGCGGAAGACAGCTGTAGATGCGGCCAAGTAGAAGGTTAGCGGGAACCACAAAAGCGATCGAGGAGGCGAACCTGCGGTGGTGCAGGTACGATATTTCAACCGCAGATACGGAAATGGTCAATTAAGTGAAAACCGCAAGTGCGATGGTCTATACTGCAGAAGTGGGACCGCATGAGCGGGATTTGGACCGCATGTGCGAAAATCCTGGGCCAGGAGGTGTAAAAGAATTCCTTCGCAATTTTTGAGTTGTTCTTCACCATTTCAAGTCGGATTTGGAGCTTTTTGGGAGATTTTGAAGAGGGATTCAAGGGATAGCGTCTGGAGGTAAGATTTTTGAACATAATAATCGATTTTATGGCATTATTTCACTGATTTGGCCTAAGATTAATGGAAATTAAGGGTTAAGAATTGGGGATTGGGGCTTGGTATTGGAGACCTTGACTTGAGGATTTGAGGGGCCATTTTTGGTCGGATTTTGGGACTTTTGATATGTATGAACTCGTGGGGAGATAATGAATCTATTGATGTAGATTTTATCGAATTCCGAGATGTGGGCCCGAGGGTCGGGTTTTGGTTAATTTCGGAATTTATGTTGTAAATTGATTATTTTCGCATGGGCTTTGTTCAATTAGCATATTTTGACATCGTGATTCTGATTTTTTGATAGATTCGACGCGAGTTGAGGCCGATTCGAGAGGCAAAGGCATCACGGGCTAGAGTTTGGACCGGATTGAGGTGAGTAATGATTGTAAATGTTGTCCTGGGGGTATGAAACCTCGGATTACACATCGTTGTGCTATGTTGAGGTGACACACATGCTAGATGTCAAGCGTGGGGTCGTGCACTGTTGGAGATTATGACTTAGTCCATCCCGAATGACTATTCTACTGCGTATTTGATTGAAAACTATTTGCTATCATCATGTTTTGGGCTGAATGCCATATTTGGGCCTCGTGCCAACTGTTTTGGATCCTTATGGGATTTTTACTCCTATTTCCTCACTATTTTGATTTTATATCTGTACTCTGTCATGCTATATTCTACTGTTTTCATAACTCAGCCATGTTTACTCTATTTTAACACTTTAAATGATATTTTGGGCTGAGTATCATGTTTTATTGTGCGCGAGTGGCTTTTAGAGATTTCTGACTGAGTAAGGCCTAGGGTCTGTATTGTGAGGATACTTTTGGGTCGGGCTGCATGCCGCAACAATGATACATTGATTCATGATTATGAGGCCGAGGGCCTGAGTTGTACGCCACAAGGTGGCTTGATATGAGGCCGAGAGCCTATTGATTATTCCACGAGATGGCTTGATATTGCGCTTGGGCCGTAAGGGGCCCCTCATGGAGTCTGTACACCCCAGTGAGCGTGGGTACCCATTGTGATATGAGATATAGCTCGAGAGGCTGGTGTTGTTCCACATTATTGCTCGAGGGGCTAATTCTGTTGACATTGTGCCCGAGGGACGAATTTTATGTGTTTATCTTTTCTAGCTGTCTTTTATTTACTTGTTTAACTGTTAAAAATGTGTTTTAAAGAAGCTTATACTGAACTAAGGTGTTATATGAGATTTCACTATTTTATTGCACTTTATTGGTTTTACTCTTCCTCTTTATAGCATGTTGTTGTGTTTTTACGTGATTTCTTATCACTCAGTCTTTATTTATTCTTATTGCTCACTGAGTTGGAGTACTTACTTTACTCTCTGCACCCTCTGTGCAGATTCAGGAGCTTCGGGTCCTGCTAGTGAGGGTTGATTGTTCCCAGCATGCCATTTGGAGTTCGCTAGGTGCGTTCGCAGCCCAGTGTTCCTCCCTCCTATCTTACTTTTGTTTTCTAGTTCTGTAATAGACTGTATAAACTCTTTCAGACTTTCAGACTTATGTTAGATGCTCATGACTGGTGATACCGGATGTCGGGTTGTGTTGGTTTTTCCACAAATTATACTATTTCACTGTTTCTTTTGGGATTTAATCATGTTAATGACTTAAATTGTGATATTTTAATTGTTTAAAATGAATTGGGTTTTGTATCAGCTGGCCTTGTCTTCACGAGAGGCGCCATCACGGCTGAGTCCGGGTTTAGGGTCATGACAAGTTGGTATCACAGCCTAAGTTACATAGGTCTCACGAGTCATGAACATGTTTAGTAGAGTCACGCAGATCAGTATGGAGACGTCTGTATTTATCCTCGAGAGGCTACAAAACCTTTAGGAAAACTTCATATTCTTGAAATTCTTGTCATGCGAATCTGTTGATCCGAGTACTAAACTTTTGTTATTCTATTATCTCATAGATGGTGAGGACACGTGCTACCGGTCAGGATGGACGACCACTAGTACCACCAGTTACAGCCACTAGAGGCCGAGGGCACAGTAGGGGCAGGGGTGTGGCCCGCACAACAGCTAGGGCAGCACCTACAAATCCACCAACCATCCCAGTTCAGGATCAGGTCCTAGTTGTGGATGCTCCAGCAGCACTAGCTCAGGCACCAGCTGTGCCCATTGTGATTCCGGGTCTCTAGAAGGCCTTGGCTCAGATTCTATCAGTATGCACTAGCCTAGCTCAGGCGGTCTCAGTTACTGTAGCCACAACTACTTCTCAGGCCGGGGAAGTCACTTAAACTCCCACCGCTCGCACACCTGAGCAGGTCGTGCAGGGACTTCAGACACCAGGGGCACATCCAGCTCACCAGTTGCAGTTGCACAAGACTATCTAGCTCCTGCCATGCTAGAGGACGAGCAATGCAGGTTGGAAAGGTTTGGTAGACTTCAGCCTCCAACTTTCAGTGGTGCAGATGGCGAGGATGCCCAGGATTTCTTGGACAAATGTCAGAGGATTCTTCGTACAGCTGGTATTCTGGAGACCAGTAGGGTCGCTTTCACTACTTTTTAGTTTTATGAAGTTGCCTTCACTTGGTGGGAGGCTTATGAGAGGTATATCCTATTGGTGCAACACCCCTTACCTGGCAGCAGTTCTCCGTTCTCTTTTTGGAGAAGTATGTGCCACAGTCTCGTAGAGAGGAGCTGCGCAGGCAATTCGAGTGGTTGCGTTAGGGAGAGATGACTGTGGCACAGTATGAGATGAGGTTCTCAGAGTTAGATCGTCATGCTATTTGGTTGGTTCCGACAGATAGATAGAGGATCAGGAGGTTCGTTGATGGCCTCACATATCAGCTTCGTATTCTCATGACCAGGGAGAGGGTGTTTGGTGCTACTTTTGAGGAGGTTGTTGACATTGCCCGTGAGATTAAGTCAGTTCATCACCAGAAGTGAGATGAAAGGGAGGCTAAGAGGCCTCGAGGATCTGGTAGTTATGGTGGTGCTCCTTCGAGAGGTCAGTTTCAGCAAGACAGAGGTCGTCTATTCAGGCATGCTCAGCCAGCTCGCCCAGGTTATCGTGGGGCATCATCGGGTCATGGTTCTAACAGTTCTCATCAGGACCAGTCATCACTTAGGACCATTCCAGCCCAGATTTTGTCCCGTGCTCCATTAGTTCCGGGCTCTTCTATGCTAGGTGCATCTACTAGTCATTTCGGTGCTAGGGGTTCCCTTCAGTCCCCGTCTCCAGCACTCAGGAGTTGCTATGAATGTGGAGAGATGGGTCATATGTGGAGGCAGTGTCCTCGCCATTTTGGTGGTTCATCTCAGTAGAGGAGTCAGCCATCGGCTTCAACACCAGTTACTTCGCCACCACCCACCCACCCAGCTAAGTGTGGAAGTCAGTCAGCTAGGGGCCGCCCTAGATGGGAAGGTCGATCAGGTGGCAGTTATGCTTGTTTCTATGCACTTCCAGCTAGACCCGATGTTATTGCTTCTGATGTTGTTATTACAGGTATTGTCTCAGTCTTCCACATAGATGCCTCTGTATTGTTTGATCCTGGTTCCACTTATTCTTATGTATCATCATATTTTGCTTATTATTTGGATACGCCTCGTGAGTCTCTTATTTCACCTATTCATGTATCTACTTTGGTGGGCGATACTGTTGTTGTAGACCGTGTGTACCGGTCATGTATGGTGATTATTAGGGGTTTGGAGATCCGAGTGGATCTGTTATTGTTATGTATGGTAGACTTTGATGTGATATTGGGCATAGATTGGCTATCTCCGTGTCACACTATTTTAGACTGTCATGCTAAGACACTAACATTGGCTATGCCGGGTGTGCCACAGATTGAGTGACGAGGTTTGACTGATTATGTTCCCAGTAGGGTAATTTCATTTTTGAAGGCCCAACGTATGGTTGGGAAGGGTTGTCTTTCGTATCTAGACTTTGTGGGTGATGTCGGTGCAGAGATTCCTGGTATTGATTCTGTTCCTGTCGTGAGGGAGTTTCCCGATGTGTTTCTTGCAGACCTGCTGGGCATTCCACCAGACAGGGATATTAATTTTGGTATTGATCCGATGTTGGGCACTCAGCCCATTTCTATCTTACCGTATTGTATGTCACTAGCGGAGTTGAAGGAGCAGCTTTAGGAGTTCCTTGATAAGGGGTTTATTCAGCCTAGTGTGTTGCCTTGGGGTGCGTTGATTCTATTTGTGAAGAAGAAGGATGGAATGATGAGAATGTGCATTGATTACAGGCAGTTGAACAAAGTAAAAATCAAGAACAAGTATCCTTTGCCTCGTATTGATGATTTGTTTGACTAGCTTCAGGGAGCGAGGGTGTTCTCCAAGATTGATCTCTGTTCAGGTTATCACCAGTTGAAGATCAGGGACTCGAATATTCTTAAGACAACTTTCAGGACCCGATATGGTCACTATGAGTTCTTGGTGATGTCTTTTGGGCTAACTAATACCACAGCAACGTTCATGCATTTGATGAACAGCATGATCCGGCCTTATCTCGACTCATTTGTCATAGTCTTCATTGATGATATTCTGGTATACTCGCGTAGTTAGGAGGAGCACGTAGAGCATTTAAGAGTTGTGTTTCAAATATTGAGGGAGGAGAAGCTTTATGCAAAGTTCTCCAAGTGTGATTTGGCTCAATTCAGTGGCTTTCTTGGGGCACGTGGTGTCCAATGAGGGTATTCAGGTTGATCCGAAGAAGATAGAGGCGGTTCAGAGTTGGCCCAGACCATCCTCAGCCATAGAGATTCGAAGCTATCTTGGTTTGTCGGGTTATTACTGTCGGTTTGTTCAGGGATTCTCATCTATCGCATCGCCCTTGACCAAGTTGACTCAAAAGGGTGCTCTATTCAGGTGGTCGGACGAGTGTGAGGAGAGCTTTTAGAAGCTCAAGACAGCCTTGACCATAGCTCCAGTGTTAGTTTTGCCAGCAACTTCAGGTTAATATATCGTGTATTGTGATGCTTTGAGAGTTGGTATTGGGTGTGTATTGATACAGGTTGGTAAAGTCATTGCTTATGCTTCTTGTCAGTTGAAGCCCCATGAGAAGAACTACCATGTTCATGATTTGGAGTTGGCTGCCATTGTTCACGCGTTGAAGATTTGGAGGCATTATTTATATGGCATGTCTTGTGAGGTGTTTACTGATCATCGTAGCCTCCAGCACTTGTTCAAGCAGAAGGATCTCAATCTGAGGTAGCGGAGATGGTTGGTGTTGCTAAAGGATTATGATATTACTATATTGTACCATCCGAGGAAGGCCAATGTGGTGGCCGATTCTTTGAACCGGAAGGCGGTGAGTATGGGAGTTTGGCATATATTCCAGTTGGAGAGAGGTATCTTGCAGTTGATGTTCAGGCCTTGGCCAATAGGTTCGTGAGGTTAGATATTTCGGAGCCCAGTCGGGTATTGGCTTATGTGATTTCTCGATCTTCCTTATATGATCGCATCAGAGAATGCCAGTATGATGGTCCTCATTTGCTTGTCCTTAAGGACAGAGTTTAGCATGATGATGCTAGAGATGTGACTACTGATGATGATTGGGTGTTGAGGATGCAGTATGTGTGCCCAATGTGGATGGGTTTCGGGAATTGATTCTGGAAGAGGCCTATAGCTCGCGGTATTCCATTCATCCGAGTGTTGCAAAGATGTATCAGGATCTGAGATAGTATTATTGGTGGAGGAGAATAAAGAAGGACATTGTGGGATTTGTGCTCGGTGTCTCAATTGTCAGTAGGTGAAATATGAGCATCCGAGACCGGGTGGCTTGATTCAGCAGATGGATATTCCAAAGTGGAAGTGGGAGCGGATCACCATGGACTTTGTAGTTGGGCTCCCACGAACCTTGAAGAAGTTTGATGCTATTTGACTGATTGTGGATCGGCTGACCAAGTCCGTGCACTTTATTCCTGTGTGTATTACCTATTCTTCAGAGCGATTGGCAAAGATCTATATCCGGGAGATTGTTCGTTTGCATAGTGTCCCAGTTTCCATCATTTCAAATAGGGGCACTTAGTTTACTTCGCAGTTTTGGAGGTCGGTGCAGTAGGAGTTGGATACTCAGGTTGAGTTAAGCACGACTTTTCACCCTCAGACGGACGGGCAATCCGAGCATACTATTCAGATATTGGAGGACATGTTGCATGCTTGTGTCATTGATTTCGTAGGGTCATGGGATCAGTTTCTACCGCTCGTAGAGTTTGCTTATAACAACAGTTACCAGTCGAGTATTCAGATGGCTCCATATGAGGCTTTGTATGGGAGGCGGTGTAGATCTCCAGTTGGTTGGTTTGAGCCGAGTGAGGCCAGGCTATTGGGTACAGATTTGGTGCAGGATGCTTTAGACAAGGTGAAGGTGATTCAGGAGAGGCTTCGTACAGCGTAGTCGAGACAAAAGAGTTATGTTGACAGGAAGGTTCGGGATGTGTCCTACATGGTTGGTGAGAAGGTTCTATTGAAAGTTTCACCCTTGAAGGGTGTTATAAGATTTGGGAAGAAGGGTAAATTGAGTCCTCGGTTCATTGGGCCTTTTGAGGTGCTTCGGAGGATTGGGAAGGTGGCTTATGAGCTTGCCTTGCCACCCAGCTTGTCTAGTGTGCATCCAGTATTTCATGTTTCTATGCTCCGGAAGTATATTGGGGATCTATCTCATGTTCTGAATTTCAGCACGGTTCAATTAGATGATGATTTGACTTATGATGTGGAGCCACTAGCTATTTTGGAGCGTCAGGTTTTAAAATTGAGGTCAAAGGATATAGCTTTAGTGAAAGTGCAGTAGAGAGGTCGGCCCGTGAAGGAGGCTACCTAGGATATAAAGCAGGAGATGCAGAGTATATATCCTTACCTATTTGAGGCTTCAGGTATGTGTCTTGACTCGTTCGAGTATGAACGTTTGTTTAAGAGGGGAAGGATGTGACGGCCCGGCTAGTCGTCTCATGAGTTACCGCTCTATTTTCCCTATTTTTTCCACTTATTGTCTTGTTCAGCAGTATTATGTGTTATCGGGTTGGTTGGCTTGGGTTCGAAGAAGTGTTGGTAAGGTTTGAAACACTTAGTCTCTTTTGAGGAAGCTTAAGTTGGAAAAGTCAACCGGATGTTGACTTATATGTTAGATGGCTTGGATGTAAGTTACGATGGTTCGGATAGCTTCGGTAAGTGATCTGGGACTTAGGAGCGTGATCGAAATGTATTTTGGAGGTACGAAGTAGATTTATGCTTGAATTGGCGAAATTGGAATTCTGGCGTTTTCCGGTTGATACGTGAGATTTTGATATAGGGGTCGGAATGGAATTTCGGAAGTTGTAGTAGGCTCGTTGTGTCATTTGGGAGGTGTGTGCAAAATTTCAAATCATTCGGACGTGGTTTGGTAGACTTTTTAATCAAAAGCGTAATTCGGAAGATTTTGGAACCTTAGGCTTGAATTCGATATGTTTTGGTTGATTCAATATTGTTCGAGGTGTTTTGAGGATTGGTATAAGTTAGAATAGTGGTATATGGCTTGTTGGTGCTTTTGGTTTAGGTCCCGGGGGCCTCGGGGTGATTTCGGATGGTTGGCAGAAGGTTTGGAGCTGAGTTTGGGAGCTGAAGCATTTTTGGCTACTGTCATAACCGCACCTGCGGTAGGGAGGCCGCAGGTGCGATGCCCTTAGAAGCGGAAGGCAGCCACAGATGCGGCCAAGTAGAAGGTTAGCGGGAACCACATAAGCGATCGAGGAGGCGCACCTGCGGTGGCGCGGGTGCGATATTTCAACCGCAGATGCGAAAATGGTCAATTAAGTGAAAACCGCATGTGCAGTGGTCTAGACAACAGAAGTGGGACTGCAGGAGTGGGATTTGGACCACAGGTGCGAAAAGCCTGGGCCAAAAGGTATAAAAGAATTCCTTCGCGATTTTTGAGTTGTTCTTCACCATTTCAAGTTGGTTTTGGAGCTTTTGGGGAGCTTTTGAAGAAGGATTCAGGGGATAACATCTGGAGGTAAGATTTTTGAACCTAATAATCGATCTTATGGCATCATTTCACTGATTTGGCCTAAGATTAATGGAAATTAAGGGCTAAGAATTGGGGACTAGCGCTTGGTATTGGAGACCTTGACTTGAGGATTTGAGGGGCCATTTGTGGTCGAATTTTGGGACTTTTGATATGTATGAACTCGTGGGGAGATAAGGAATCTATTGATGTATATTTTATCAAATTCCGAGACGTGAGCCCGGGGTTAGGTTTTGGTTAATTTCGGGATTTATGTTGTAAATTGATTATTTTCGCATAGGCTTCGTTCCCTTAATATATTTTGACGTCGTGATTCTGATTTTTGGATAGATTCGACGCGAGTTGAGGCCGATTCGAGGGGCAAAGGCATCGCGGCCTAGAGTTTGGATCGGATTAAGGTGAGTAGTGATTGTAAATGTTGTCCTGAGGGTATGAAACCCCGAATTACACATTGTTGTGCTATGTTGAGGTGACACATGCGCTAGATGTCGAGCGTGGGGTCATGCACCATTGGGGATTGTGACTTAATCCATCTTGAATGACTGTTTTACTGCGTATTTGATTGAAAACTATTTGCTATCATCATGTTTTGGGCTGAATGCCTTATTTGGAACTCGTGCCAACTATTTTGGACCCTTAGGGGATTTTTACTGCTATTTCCTCACTGTTTTGATTTTATATTTGTACTCAGTCATGCTATATTCTACTGTTTTCATAACTCAACCATGTTTAATCTGTTTTAACACTTTAAATGATATTTTGGGCTGACCATCATGTTTTACTGTGTCCGAGTGGCTTTTAGAGATTTCTGAATGAGTAAGGTCGAGGGCCTGTGATGTGAGGATACTTTTGGGTCGGGTTGCACGCCGCAATAGTGATACATTGATTCATGATTATGAGGTCGAAGGCATGAGTTGTACGACATAAGGTGGCTTGATATGAGGCCGAAAGCCTATTGATTATGCCACGAGATGACTTGATATTGCGCTTGGGCCGTAAGGGGCCCTTTCTGGAGTCTGTACACCCTAGTAAGCACGGGTACCCATTGTGATATGAGATATAGCCCGAAGGGCTGGTGTTGTTCCACGTTATTCCCTGAGGGGCTGATTCTATTGACATTGTGTCCGAGGGGCGGATTTTATGTGTTTATCTTTTCTAACTGCCTTTCATTTACTTGTTTAACTGTTAAAAATATGTTTTAAAGAAGCTTATACTGAACTAAGGTGTTATATGAGATTTCACTGTTTTATTGCACTTTATTGGTTTTACTCTTTCTCTTTATAGCATGTTGTTGTATTTTTATGTGATTTCTTATCGCTCAGTCTTCATTTATTGTTATTACTTACTAAGTTGGAGTACTCACTTTACTCCCTGCATCCTGTGTGCAGATTCAAGAGCTTCAGGTCCCACCAGTGAGGGTTGATTTTTCCCAGCAGGCCATTTGGAGTCCACTAGGTAGTTGCTCGGCGTTCGCAGCCCAGTGTTCCTCCCTCCTATCTTACTTTCTGTTTTCTAGTTCTGTAATAGAATGTATAAATTCTTTCAGACTTTTAGAATTATGTTAGATGCTCATGACTAGTGACACCCCGATGTCGGGATGTGTTGGTTTTTCCATAAATTGTACTATTTCACTATTTCTTTTGGGATTTAATCATGTTAATGACTTAAATTGTGATATTCTAATTGTTTAAAATGAATTGGATGTTTTGTCGGCTAGCCTTATCTTCACGAGAGGCGCCATCACGACCAGGTCCAGGTTTAGGGTCGTGACATCCCAGGGTGTGAAAACTAGATTGATGTTGGTCATTACCTCCGGAGTGAAGAATGGAAGATCCATCAGTGGGTTTGCATTTTGGACTGGGATGAAATGTCGAGGAAGACTCCACAATCCCATCATCATTTGAGCTATGTTGGGTGATATATTTGGGGCTATTGGGTGAAGAATGTTGTTCACCCATACATGGTTCATGAAGTTGTTCATTGCCATCCGGATCCCTTCCGAGATTAGCTGAGCTAGATAGTGAGAGTTTTGAATCACTATTATTGTCTCCCTGCAATTCAATATGTTGAAGGATACGGCATAGCTCATTAGACCCAATTCCACCCATGATAAAGGTTGGTGGTTCTCTAGAAGTGGGGGTTGGATAAATATGGTGGGAGTGTTTGTTGTTGGAGTGTTGGTGGGAGGTTGATTCTCCATAGTCAGAGGCCTTTGTTGGCGTAGGATCTGGATGAGGCGATAACGCCTTCTGCTGGGAAAAGGAATTATTGGCATTTTTTGTTGGAGGGCTTATATGCTGTGTTTGGACTGTATCAGGTTCTTTTGGATGCAGAGTATCTTTGCCAATGATTGTATGTTCGATTCACATGGCGTTTGGAAGGAGTACCGTACTTATTTTATCGAGTGAGGAAGGGGATTGGGCTTGGTTTACGTGTTTGAAGGTATTTGCCATTTGAAGGAGGGTTGTCTACTTTTTAGACAGGTGTGTAAATTCATTAGTGGCATGCAAGGTTAAATTATTAGGAATTATTGATTGATTTGGGGAGGTGGCTGGTTTAGTACATATATTATAATTATTAGTAGGAGCATTAGTGGTGATGTGTGACACGTGTCCTAATGATATGTCATTAATAATGGAGGTATTAGTTTTTTTGTTTGTTTCCTATTTTATCCTCCGATGGGTGATTTGTGGTTTTACCAAAAACCATGTTCTGCTCCATTAGAGTAGTAAAAGGATTGTTTGTTTGGATATTGTTACTGCAGATTGAGTGGGATTCTTTTGTCATAGATTTTCCAGTAGCATTTTCAGTAGATTTATTGTGATTAGAGAGGGATTTATAATTAAAGACTTGGGAAGTGGGGAACTTACCTGTGTTGGCATAAAATTTTTTTACATTGATACCTACAACTTTAGTTGATTCTGTGCCTCTGTTGGAAGCAGTAGGGATCTTCTTTTTTTGGTTAAAAGTAACTGTCTTCCATTCGTCTTTCTCTTTGGAAAGATATTCTTTCTCCTGACCTCTCTGTTCCTTTTCGCCATTGTTCATGGGTGCTGAGGTTGCTGGACCATGTGACTTGATATTGCACTGTCTAGCTGTATGCCCTAGACAACCACATTTTTTGCATAGGAGATTTTTCCTTCATAGAGGATCTGTTGTTTGTGATTGCCTATCCATACGTTGGATTTCACTGGTTTGTCTAGAGGAAGTTCTACGCAGAGCCCGGCATAATAACCCCTTAAGGCTGCTGATGTACAAGCATCAACTTTGAGTAGTCTGCCAACTGTGTCACCTACTTTTTTCAGAATTTCTTCATCGTAAAATTCTGTTGGAAGATGTGGTAACCGGATCCATATTGCAGTTAAAACTTGTTTGGCAGTAGCGGGAACAAAATTTGGTTCCCAGTGTTGTACTGAAAGGAAGTGGCCAAAGACAAACCATGGCCCTTTTTGTAATACATTCTCCAAGCTCTCTTATTTATTGAATTTTACTATGAAGTATTGTTCACCAAGATCTATTAGGGGGAAAGTTTCAGTTGGTTTTCAGAGATCTATGAGTTTACGTTTGATAACTTGGTGGAGGATTTTTTTATCTAGTAGTTTTATTATCACTAAAAATCTCCATGGGTAGTAAATATATAATTTATCTTCCCCACTTATGGGAACTTTAGTTTCCCTATCAGGATTCTCAAAAGACTTTTTATCTTCTTCCTCGTTTGTGTCCATTGACATTGGAGATAGGTATGTCGGTGGCGATAATATTGAGAAGGTTTCCTTCTGCTCATTGACTAGTAGTTTGTCTTTAAAAAAGGCAGATATAGTATTGTTTAATTGAGGGGAATTAATGTCTGGTGGCTTTGGAGGTATTCCACCTTGGCAGTGTTGTTGATTCATTAGAGTTGTAGGAGTGTTTGTTTAGAAGAAGTGTAGTTAAGAACAGATCCTAGTAAGAAGGGAGAGCTTCTCTCTCTAAACTAACCCGATTATATAGACTTCGAACAAATTAAACATGCAATGGTCGTTATATACATCGTGCTTTCAATAGGGAAGTAGTTATTTTAGTTTGATTTTCATTTTTGATAATTCCTGTCTTCCGTTAACGTAAATGTACATGAAAACAAAGAAAAGTTTCTTCCTTTTGCATGGTGTCCAAAAAGACAAATAACAACATTGGCACACAACAGATCAGTCGCCTAAATTTACGAATCAACAATTATTTCCTCCATCGATATTCCTAGTTATTTTTCTATGTTTTGATTCAGTCCATCCTCTTCCTAAATCACATTCCTCCTCTCTATTTTTCCTTCAAACTTCATCTTCTACATTAAAACTTCCATTAATGTTCCTATCTCCCATTTGATTAGAGAATATATAAAACAAGAAAAAGCTAAAAATGATTCCACAACAATGGACGCCGCCTTGTAACAAACAATGCACCAATAAATTCTCTGCTCTCACCCAAATTCCTTGTAATTTACTCTCTCCCTTTTACAACACCCCCCCCCCCTTCCCAAAAAAAAACATGTTTTATTGTGGTATGATGTATGGAAGACTTTGTTTATGGATGTGGGAATTTTGTTGTTTTATGTAAAGGTCTCATTTTTGTGTTAATGTTTACTATTGGAAATGCCAAGCTAGTTATTCAAGAAAAGAAATGAACAATAACGATTATGAAACTCATGTCTTTCTTGAGCTTATTATAAAATAGTAGTTTTAAATATCTTGTTTAAATCATTGAAATTGATATTTGTATAGGAATAAGATGGGCCAATAGAGCTTAATGAATCTAGAGAATTAATATAGGCGAACTCAACTAGCTTGTGATTCAGATATAATTGTTCGACTGTTGCTTTGCAACGTTCCTGTTGAAACTTGTAAGCCTGAATCACTGTTTCAAAGTTACATAATATTGCTGCATTTGACTAATCCTTGTATAAACACGGAATGCTTTATTCTGCATCGGGCGGCCCTTAGACTGCATTAGGCAGAAGAAACTGCGGCGAAGATCTTCAACATACTAACTCATGGAGTAGTATTTTCCTCCTTTTAGTAGTTTATTTCTTGGAATGCATATTTAGCTTGAAACCACAACTCAAAATTTATGATGTGCAAATTCTTATAGGGAGAGTTTTCTGCAAAAAGGCGTGTGATGCTGATGGTGATACATGGGAGGAATGTAAGTTCCAAGCTTCTATATTATTATGTGTAAATTATTCTCTAACATAGCCAGCTTAAGTGAAGACATGGCCATTTGAACAAGCAATTAAGAATTCATAACTCAAATTTTCCAGAATGTCCATAATATGTTGCTTCCCTTTGTGATCAGTATCGAAGCCAGGAATTTACTCAAGGGTATTCAAACTTGAAAGAAGTGAAAAAATTCTCCGAGAAAGAGTGTTCAATATATGTTATATACCTCTAAAATCAAATATTCTCTGTATACGCAGTGTAATTTTCCGAGGAACATGTAGCTTCGCCCATGTTTGTGATTGAACGAAAAGCATCTCCTCGATCGAGATGTTTATTTGAAGGATAACTAATGGTTATAAGATGTCTTTTGTTGAATTTTGCAACCTCATGTGATGCTTCTCTATTTAATTAAGGTAGAATAGAAAATGAAAAGTTATATGCAGGTTTGGAAGAATGTGAGGAGATGTGCTATAAGGGTCCAGTTCTGAAGGATCAACAATGGAGTGCTTATATTGATCGTGCCCCTGGTTCTGCAACCCAATCTGAGGTTTCTCCAATCTCTTCCTTTTATATTCTCACATTTGTTGTCATTTTTTACACTTCCTGTCAACATTTGTTTTCTCTTCCCTGTCTCTATGGCTTCAATAGAACTTTGTCCCTATAGCAGGAGAGATGATAATGCTGAAAATGTGTCTAACAAACTAATTAACAACATGAATTTGTGGTGACCGATCAACCAAACATCGATCGAGTATATATGGACTTGGAAGCAAGATCCATGCACCATTAGCCAAGATTTTGAACCCTATACTTCTGTTTCAACTTTTAGGTTTGGAGTCATACCTGCTAATGGTAGAATATAGTGACTAAAATCAAATTGTAAAGAAGAATCCCCAAGTGTTTTTACATCTTTACTATGTTGGCAACTATCTGATATATATATATATATATATATATATATATATATATATATATATATATATATATATATATATATATATGTTGGCATTTGGAGTACAATTATCAAGTAAACATATATTTGGCATTTACTGTTTTTTCCTACCTGCACATATATGTCATATATTCTTGCTATATGAATGCAGGATTGCCATCGTGCTTGTGTAGCTGGCTGTGGTTTCAAGGTCAGATTGTCTTATTTAACCCACTTAACAATTGATGGTTCCTTTCTGCACAAAATTTGTCAACAAACATGGGATTAATTAATTAGTAGAATTTTAATTCTTCTAATAGACTGCTTGTCATCTGCATTTCTATGTTTCGTTTTATTTGACTATTTACTGTTTGTTATGCAGTTTGATATCCCTACTGAGAAAGTAAATAAAATCCAATCAAGCAGATCATCCAAGCCTCTTGTAGAAGAGGAGCCAACTGATAAGAACAAGACCACTGCCTGAAGCCAGTTGAACTATATATGGCATATATATCCTGGACATTCACATAAATCATAATGAAGATAATTTTGACATTTTCTACAACAAATTGTGCAATAGGCAAGAATAGCATATATAATAGTATATTCACAGGATTACTACTTCAGTTCAAAGATTTGTTTTAAGGCAGATAACATGGGGTGAAAGTTGGTCTAAAAGCACATGGAGGAAGTTTTTGTACAATTTTTAAACAAACAAGCAATCAAAAGATTGCTATCAATTGAAACAATTAGAAAGATTAATATATATGCTACTTATTTGAAAGTATAGCATTTTACTTGTGCATATAAATATAAGTGTTGATTTTTTTTTTGTTATTTTTTAGAGTTCAAGTTTTGTTTGCTGAGAGTGTATAAATTTTTTATAATGTTAAATTGACCCACAACAATATTTAAGTCTTCGTAGCATATTTAATTTTGGTAATCTAAAAAAAATTAAGTAATAACCTATTATTATCTGTTAAATTTTACTAATAGCGTAGAGATTTTTTTACATTATTAGTGTGTCCGACTTAAATTATATTTTTATACTAATTCCAAACTTGTCCAGAAGAAATTTCACGTAAAGGACCAGTTTCCTCTTAGAAATAGTCCGTCTAACATTCTTCTTTTGGTTTTCTTTTCCATCTTTATTTTGATAGCTTAGAATTTCAAAAATTTCCAAGTGATAAATCCGTTATAAACCATTATAACATGAGAGTGGCTAAGCTTTTATAAGCTAGTCAAACTAGCTTATAAACACTTTTCGGCTTATTTACGTCTTTGGTAAAGTTAAAAGTGTTTATAAGCCAAGTACTTATAAGTCAAAAATAAGCCAAAAGCCATAAGCTGAATTTTTAGCTTATAAGCACTTTAAGTTTGATCAAGATTTTTACTATTTTATCCTTAAAATATTACTCCAACATCAATACAAACTGCCTCAAGTATTCAACCTAAACACCGCCCTCCGCCCTCCCTCGCCTCTTCAAATCTGCAATTCTCATTGACTATTTAAGATAAGCAAATTAACTATTCCTTTGCATATTTATATCTATGTGATTGTGTATTAATCTTTGAACTGTATGTAATAAATGAGGACATATTAAATTTTTGGTGTATTGCTTTCTAAGTGTTGTGGTGACAAAGACAATGTTTGTTTCTCTTCAAATATTGTCCTATTTAGGTTTATTTTTTACTGAGAAGCTTTTGTCAATTTATTAATTATTATAACTTATGATTATATGTTTATCATAAAATAAATTATATTTATCATAAAAATTATCTTATCTAAGCACTATTGTATTTAAAATAAAATGACAAATAAAATATTTTATATTTAAATCTATCCGGAATCTAAAATTTTGAAGAAATTACGCCCTTATAAGTGTAAACAATTCTAAGGTTATTTAAGTCATTTTAACAGAAAAAGAGATTATCAGCACTTTGTTATTAAATACTTCAATAACTTATTATCAATTTCAGCACTTATACCCAAACACGTAGCTGCTTATTTATTAAACCAGTTTCAGCACTTAAAATTGCTTTTCAACATCTAATACTTATCAGCTACTTTAAATCAGCTAATCCAAACGGGCTCATGGTCTTTTGTCTTGATTTTAATAACATGGTTGATTAGATAAGAAAATATAAATGATTTTAGCACGAAAGAGAGCACAACACCTTTAATAAAATATACTTTATGTTTTCTTTGAGCTAAATCTGAAATTCAAAGTTTAACTTACATTTTTTTATTTATTTTATTTTATTTTTATTAAGAGTATCTATAGTGTTTTCGCGCTTTTTCTTCGGCGTGACTCGAACTCAGATCATAACGGTCGTGGGTGGAGGTGATTTTACCAACGGAGTACATTCCAAAGAGTTTCAGCCGTTAAGCATCAAAGTGCTTTTGGGAATTGTTTTTTTTTTTTGGTACCAAATAATTGACTAATAGCATGTTTAATACTCTTAAAGTAGAAAATTACTTTTTTGTTTTGGTTTCCTAACTCTATTTTTCAGCGTTCTAAATGCATTTATTTTCTAATGCACTAATTAGCGACTGTTCTAAAAAAATGCTAACAATTTTTTTTTTGAAAACACTTTTGTACTTTTTTTCTTCAAACCAAACACCATTAGAGATTAGTTTTTTCTATTTTTGCAAACAAAATAAGAAATACATCTGGAGCAATTTTCCAATTTCGCAAAAAATATAAAGAAAAAGCCAATTTTTAGTTGAATATACATTTCAAAATCTTTTCGAAAAATTGTTTTCACATGTTTTTGAAAACAAAAGCTTCTAATTGTCATAGACGTAATTTATGAAGGTAAAAAAAAACAAAATACAAAACGAAATAATTCCACCCTCGATCTCGAAGGCCCAAACTTGAAATCCAAAGCAAACGCTAGAAAGTCCAAGAGCAACTGGCCCAAATCGCAAGAATCAAAGAACTTTTCGATTTTCATCGCTTGAGCTTGCTCGAGTTTACTTCATAATCTGCACTTTTCTTTGTCATGATTCGTATGAATATATTGGCGAAAGTACCATAGAATCATCAGAGTTAAACCCTAGGTTGAGAAACTGAAATTAAAAACCCTAATTTGATCCAAAACAGAGATTGGGAACAATGCCACAAGTGAAGATAGTGGCCAGGAATTTCATGGACATGGTGGCTTCATTGCCTGCAGTGAAGCTCGACATGCTCTACGACAATTCCTTTATCTGTGAAGCCATCCTCAGGTTAGATTTTTTTTTTTTGTTGCATAGCCATTTTTATATGTGCAAACTTCGGTTTCATATTGAGTTAATCCTTAATCTTGCCGTTTTTATTTAATTTTGCAATTAAAATTAGATGTAATCTTCACAATTGTGTTTTCCAATGTTTGATAAGTAATGTGTAAGTTTGGATGCAAAAGAAATTTGTTTTCTCTTTGGGCTTATTATTCTGGAGAAATGAACTTCAAGCTAGTCACAAGTATAATACACACAAGACAAAATATATAATGTTGAACAATTTGAGAAAAATATTACTATTACTTATTATTTAGTTCAGTGGTTCCTTGGGCTATAGCAAGGAGATATTATGGGAACCGACAAGAAGTATGACTGTGGATGCGATTGTCTTTTTGAATCTGATAAAATGTAGTTCTACAAAGAGAATATATATGGAATATGATGAATCTAATGAACAAAATAAGTTCTAGAAAACCTTGTTGATGTGATGTAAATTTGTAAATTAATCATGCTCATGATTACTTGTAGATACTGAAAAAAATGAAAAAAAATATCTTTCTTTTTGGTAGGCAAAAAAGGTACTAGTTTATTCGGAAACAAAAATCTCTTTTGGTTATAGTATTTAGAAATATGCTGTTTTAGGTGTTTATTTTATTCATTTCTTCTGCCAGATCATTACCTCCCTTAGCAAAGAAGTATGTGCTACAATTGTTGTATATAGACATACCAATCTCGGCCAAGTCAATGGAGGAGTCGGTGCTTCCAGATGGATTCTCAAAGCATAAAGTTGCCATTGATAGATTGATACAGCTGAGGGTAATGACGGAAACATTTGACAGGTTATTGAGCAGATCCTTCTCTTTCTTGATAGCTGCTATTTTATTTTCTTGATTAATGCTGTTTATTCCAATTTTAGTAATGAACGTGGTAGTTAGCCTTTGCTGGCAATTGCAATACTTCCTGTCCAGTAGCATAGGGGGGTTGGAACTTATTTACGAATTGATTTTCTTGGAAGTTCTTGAGCATCTGATGGAGAAGGGATCACTATCATGAATATATTTGTAATATGCGTCTCCCAGAGGCTATTGTTATAATGAAATATTTACCTTTTTCTGAAAACAGAAAGTGCTGGAGTGCGCTTAAACCAAGGTGTTTAGGCAGCTTTGTATTCTCAGATTTCTAGTATTTAAAGACATTAATTTCTAAATCCTAACGTACTATATTTCTATTTACCTTTTACTTGCTCTTTATCTTGTTTTCATGTTTTTCTCTAGCACTCTAAATGATGACATGTGAGCTAGTTTAGAACCTTGCTCAAAATAATCATGATCAAAGGGAATATCTTGAAATCCCAATGCTTGCTTAGCTTTATTTTGTTTTCATGTTGCAGTTTTGCTTTTATAAGCATTATAGAAGTTTTAGTTTTTTGTGTCATGCCTCAACTGTTGCAGTAATAGTTTCCTCTTCATAAGTTATAGAATTGTAGGTTATTGAAATTGTGCCGCAATTATTGGGATGATAGTTAACTGGTCAGGGCGGTTTATTATTTCTTTGCTGAAGACACTGTTAATCCCCAAGTTCAAATTCAATTTAATTGGCTCTAGTTTCTTGTCAATTTTCACTTTGTTGTTTTAGTTAGTTTTTGATTGTTGACCGCTGCCATTTTCTTTGATTTTTACAGGAAGAAGGAAGCGATGTATCAATTAAATCCAAAATTTCAATTTAATCTTCAGAAGCATATAGTCCATGGGTAAGCTTCCTTATCTTGTGTATTTTACTTTTCTTTAGGTAGTTAACGATTTAAAAGGGCCTTCTTTGAGACTACTGGTATAAAAAATGAAAGTATATGCACAATTAGATGAATTACTAGCCAGTGGGCAGTGGGCACTTAAATCATGCGGACACCAGACTCCATTCCTATTAATCCCAGTTCCAAGCAGCATGACCAGTTCTAACAAGAATAACATTATGAAATTCTAGGTAAGAAAGATACATGTGGAACAATAAGGAAATAGTTAAACAGAGGAGCACAAGTTGCAATAGCATCTACTACAGTTTTGCTTTCTTCTGTTGGTTATCACAGTGCATTGTCAAAAGTTAAACTCCGGGAGAAAGCTAAAGTCCAAACTTGCTCCATCCAGTAACTAGTTTTTGCGAATTCATCTGTTTGTTAACACATCCCATCAGTTTTTGATACACTTTTGTAGTAGAACAATCTTTATTTGGTTATTCAGTATTTATTTTATTTTTATTTTTTTTGGGGGGGGGGGGGGGAAGAAGGCACTAACTTGTAATGTAGATTTAAGATGTACTCTCTTTCTCTCTCTCTCTCTCTCTCTCTCTCTCTCTCTCTCACACACACACACACACACACAGAGTATATCTCTCGCTCAAAGGATCTCCAGTAGTTGGTCATTATTGGATTAGGGAGTTATGATGAGCTGCTGTCTTTGAATTTACTGCTATGTTTTAAAGTAGGCTGACAGTTTTGTTGGAGCGTATAAGTACCTTCCAGTCATTAGAGCGCAAGACTCTTACTTGTGGTTTTGGGGTTGAGCCAAATGGTGTGTGACCATTATTATTTTCCCTAATTTGTCTTAAAAGATAAATTATTGCGTATTGGAATAAACCCAAATAGAGTTGAATAAATCATTGTTCTTAAAGACTCGTTTAAAGCATGCTGAAGCTCGGAGAAGCCCAGTTATGCTCTTCGCTTAATCGGTGGTTTGGGGTAAGAGTCAAGGTGCTAAGGCATGTGCACCTTCACCAATGGGTTCTGTTTTTAATGGCACAACCGCAAATATATAGCTTTATTGTAGTTTTCCCATTCTTATTGTTTGTGTGTATAGTTACATTTTCTTGCATTACATTTCTATATTTTTATTTTTTTCATTGGTGCTTCTAATACTTTTTATTTGTATACATAGCATCTAATATTTTCTATTCGTATGTGCATAATATTGGCATGCGATGAGTTTAAATGGAGTGACGTGGTCAGCGATGATTCATATAGCCGACCCCAACTTGTTTAGGACTGAGGCGTGATTGTTGTTGGTGCCTGCACTTTAACTGCACTTTTCACTTAAAACTCCAAAGATTTTGGCTCTTTTGGAATTGAGGCATACTGTTCAGCGAAAATGGAAAAAGAAAAAACTATTTTGGTGTTGAGGCATAGTTGTTATTGTTGTTGTTGGAGAAGTATCTTCTCAGTTGTGTATATGTTTGTCTTATTCGTGCTGTGTGACTGGCGTCTTAATCTTGTCATGCTGCAATTCAAAATTCAGCTTCAATTTGCAATTCGACCCTGTTATATTGACCCTTGGTTAAACTAGAAGGTGCTAGACTTGATATAGAGATTTGTTGTGGTAATATTTTCTACTTTGACGGACATGTGTTTTCCAATTTTTGCATTTTTAAGCAAAAAAGGACCAGAAATTTTCTGCTGGAGCGTTGAATCCTTTGCCTTATTATTTACGAGACTTAGTGAATAAGCTCCTGCAAAATTATTCAATATCTTCAAATTTTTAAATTTGTTTTGGAATTTTCTTTCATTTTCCGGAAAAAAAGTGAGTTGATGTTGAAATATTTCTTTCCTATCCTTGATCTGTAAGTTGAAAATTTTGGATGATGACTTGTGAGTTCAATTACTGTAGTGGAGTCTTACCAAGGGAACCAATGCCTTCTAATATCACTGTGAGGCTTCCTAGCTTGGAGGAGTTAGAGGCATATGCTGTTGAACAATGGGAGGTATGAATTGCATTATATTAGTAATTCTTGTATTTTCATCTTGCTGGAGAGTTCAGAATATGTAATAATATGTTGTGAGACGATCTACTTTGCTCTCCATCTTGATCAATCTGCAGCTTGACTATAATTTTGGCAACTCTTTTTATGACTTGCAACTGTGGCAACCAGTGCTTTCTGCTGCATCTTATAAGCTCCAGTGAAGCTGGAAAGACCACAAACATAAGCTCTTCAATGATGAAAGTTTTCCAGCGTGGCCTTTTAAGTCAGAGGTACTTTCAAGTGTAATATTTTTGATAAATTTTGAACACACACATATATGTATAGTGCTGTGTTCACGTATGATTGGATGATTTTTGTAGTAATTGACATAACCTCAATGAGTTCATGCCTTCTTAAGCAGAGATGAGAGGGAACCTCCAAGGTTGACTGAAAGTGGGTTCCAGTTCCTGGTACGAGTCACTAAATTATCTCAGTCAATCAATATCTCATTTGAAGTTCTATTGAGCATCGTGTGTAACAGCTGATGGACACAAATGCACAGCTTTGGTACATCATCAGGGAGTACATAACAAATGCTGAGGTAATAATTCTTGATGTTTTATTCATAGAACTCATTTTACTTCTTTTCTCTCTCTCTCTCTTCTTCTCTCTTGTTAGCTCTTTCATGGAAAACAGCATCATTTTTTGAAACCCAATTACATTTAATAGTTGCTTATACTTCACTTCGTTGACAAGTGTTCTGAGAGACATTGAAGATAAGGAGGTAGGTGGGAAAATTAATTTCAGAGCAGATTATTCTACCTGCCAATTTAGGGAGCTGCTCATTCTTGCTGCCTATTCCGCATATGTAAGCTTCACAAAGCATAGCTAGTCCCAAGCTCAGATAAAGAAAGAGGGTTGCGGGAGGTTGACATCCCACGTAAAAATAGTCAAACTTTGATGAATCATTTGAATACTGAAGAATAATGCGGAATGGATACATTCATACAGGGGGTTCATATAATCTAAACTTGTTTGGGATTGAAACATAGTTGAATTGAGCTCATAGCTTCCACCTCTGAGTTTACTGCTCTTCATCTCATATTTTTATTCACTCTTTCCTTTATCTAATGTTTCCTTTATTTCTTAACTATAAATTAGTCAATGCGACCAATATTCTGGAATGTATTCGCTCTATTATTTAAGATCTTGGTTGGAAAGATACTGTGCCTATGACCATAACGTTGAATAGATGTTGTGTTTTACTCAAATTCTATAAATGACGACTTATGACTTTTACTTAATTATTTACACTGTATTTCTCATAATAATGAAGGAGCGAGGTGTGGATTCAGCAGATCTTATTGCATTTCTGTTGGAGCTAAGCTTTCATGTTACTGGCAAGGTATTACTAGACAGAGCTAGCACATTTTGGACTAATTTTGCCCCAGAACTGTAGTAAATGACACCATCCTTTTAATTATGAATGTATGGATTTTAGTTGGTTCTGGAGCACTAAGTTCTGCTGTTATTTATCCTTTTTTTCTGAGGATGCTTGATTTTTGTATTTTTTTGAATTATATAGGCATACAATACAAACACATTAACTGATATCCAGCGAAGTATAACTAAGGACCTTTCAGATTTGGGACTGGTCAAGCTGCAGCAGGTGAATACTACTAATTGTCCCATCAATGGTCTCTCCAGAATGAATGGAGCTTTTATTTTCCATGATGTTCATGGAATCCTATTTATCTATTTGTTGTTTTTTAGGGAAGGAAAGAGAGTTGGTTTATTCCCACCAAACTTGCCACCAATCTGTCAATTAGCTTAGCAGATACAACATCCAGGAAACAGGTATGATGCACATATAAGCATTCTCTAGAGTGGTTGGGTCAAGCTACATAGCAGTCCATTTTTATTTATTTGTTTTCCATCTTTAGCATTACAATTTTCTTAAAACGGCAAATTCTGAATCAGAAATTTAGAATTTTGTGCTTCCTGTCATCCAGATTTAAGTTCTCGAATTCGTTTTAGTAATGGTGGGATGAGTTCAATGATACCTTACTGGCTGGAAACACATCTATTGATTTCCTTCCTTCCCCCTTTCATCAGGGATTTATCGTTATTGAAACAAACTTCAGGTTGTATGCATATTCAACATCAAAATTACACTGTGAGATCCTACGCCTCTTTGCAAGGTACGCGGTTACTTTCTTCCATTGCATGTGTTTGTTTCTGTCCTTTGGTTGGGAAAAAAAGAACATAAGGGCAATAAGCGCCAACTCTCTTATCTCTTGAAAGTATTAGCATCTGTTGTTTCATTTTGTTGGAATTGGTAAGAATACCATCACGACCTTTATGTGGTGGATTGGTGCTCGTCAAGAAATGCATTACTCTTTTGAATTTTTAAATCTATGTGCTACGCCTAATACTCTTTTTGGCTGTTGAGTGCTGATTTTCTAGCAGTAGATCTCTCTTCTTTCACTTTTGTGTTTGAACTCTCTTGAGTAACAAAATTTAGCTGCAAATACAGGGTGGAGTACCAGCTTCCAAATCTCATTGTCGGTGCTATTACGAAAGAAAGTTTGTATAAAGCTTTTCAAAATGGCATTACTGCTGAGCAGGCAAGTTTCAGCTGCTATTTTGTTTATTGACAAGCATTGTCTTATTTTGGAGTCGACTAATTAAAAAATATCTGAGAAAGTGAACTGTATTTGGAGTGCCATATTTTATATAAAGCAAAAGGTGAAGGAGGTTGATAGTGCGGGACATGTTTGTCAGAGATTCTTATTAATTCTTTATCAGCTGCTATTGCTAAAGAAAAAAAAATCTTGATTAGCTGGTCGATGTTGGTAGTTGTTTAATGGCAGACCTCTGAAGAATGTTTCTCTTATAGTTTTGTGTCTGGTCCCTCAATGTACTTATCTGGTCTAATGTTATTTACATTGGTGCACCTTTCTTAACTAGTACATGCTTGAAAGCATGTGAATTACAGGAAGTATTGTGCTTCTGGTGCTATATTCTTACTGACTTCTGGATTTTTAATTCTGTATAATTGAAAAGGTTAAGTTGGCGTTTGGACATAAGAATTGTAAAATTCCAAAACAAGGTGAAATTTTTTTTCAAGTGAAAACGGTATTGGAAATTTAGAGTTGTATTTTGGCATGAATATAATTTTGGGTTGTTTTTGAAGTTTTGTGAGTGATTTGAGTGAAAATTTTGAAAAACAGCTTTTTGGAGTTTTTCAAATTTTTGAAAATTTCCAAAATGCATCTTCAAGTGAAAATTGGAAATTTTATGAACAAACACTGATTTTGAAAAAAAGTGAATTTTTTTTTAAAAAAGGAAAAAATTTCTTAGGTCCAAACGGGCTCTTAATATGAAAAGTAGAAACCTTTGCTTGTGTTGATCGTAATGTGTATTCAAGTTCCAATTATCCTTATCCATAGCTATCAAATGTATTAGGTTAAATGTCATGTTGACTGGTTTATCCCCTCAAAAAAAAAGGGGAACAATAAGTCACGATGATTTGCCAAATGTTTCAAGTAGAATTATAAGGTATTCTATCTGGACGTGGTTATAATTGAGCAGTTGCAATACAATTTTTTCACTTGAAGTATTTGACTGCTGTGGTGCTTTGCAGATAATTTCTTTCCTTCAGCAGAATGCCCATCCTAGGGTTGCAGAGAGGATACCATCCGTGCCAGAGAATGTTACTGATCAGGTTTCTCTTACTATTTCATAGCGCATTGAAATTGAATGACAGTAAAGCTCTAGTAATAAAAAATACATTTTGGTTATTTGATAGATGATTACTGATTGGACCCCATTTATTATTTAGACTGATTCATTGGTAGAATATATTCTTGAGTAGTATCACATTCCCATCATTGTGGCCAACCAGAAGCTGTTAAACCAATTCAACAGTATATGTCTTCATTGACAAATACTGATGAAAGGATTATTAGGAAAACAAGTTCTTTTCAAGTCAACTAATTCAACTACTACTTTCTCATGCCAGATTAGATTGTGGGAATCAGATCTGAATCGGGTTGAGATGATGCCCGCCCACCTCTACGATGAATTCCCTTCTAGAGTGAGTGCCAAGATAATTGTTATTTGCATTACAAACTTAATTTTGATTGGTTTTAATATTTATGGCTATATGACATGATTGTTTTTGTTTACATAACTGTAGGATGTGTTTGAGGCTGCATGTGATTTTGCCAGGGAATATGGAGGATTACTGTGGGAGGACTCTAAGCAAATGCGCATCATAGTGAAGGCTGATATTTTGACAGAGATGAAGGAAATCCTTCGTCGTCAAAAGCAATAGCTCATTATTTTTTGATGGCCTTCATTTTGTACGGCAAGGAAGATTGATGAGGGGTGTTACTGCTAATATGTTTTAACTGGTTGCCGTGCTGTAGATGAATTTTGCTGCGGGTGTATCTTTTTATTGCGCTTCAGCTGCCTTCTTTCTTATTAAAAATTTGGGGTTTAAACATTATTGAAGAAAAGTGCTGTCGAATGATTGTTGGTCAACCTAGATTAGAAATATCTTTGATCAAAGGAAAACAAAAATGCTACATGATATTACAGATAATCTTTCCCTTGTATATGCTCTTTAATGTTGGCAGTGAAATGTTTCCAGTGACAAATATATTAGCTTTTGGATAGAGTTATAGATATAAATAACAATACTACGACTTCATGATGCTATTATTTCTTCTAAGCATCAGATGCTTAGATATTCTAGACTCTGTCAGTGGTTCCATCGTAGCGGTAGTTATGAAGTAAAACCCAATTCTACCAATTAATATTCTTTTTTCTTCTTCTTTGGTAGCGAGAGGAGGAAATTTCTTAAGAGAATTCACACAGCTAAATAAAGAAAAAGAAAGGAAAGGTAACCTAAAAGAACCTTTTCAATCTGTCAGACAAAACATATCAGTGGCTTGGGCTACGATGAAGGCATTCTGTATCTTTTCCATTTATATCATCACATCATATTTCACGGCCTGAGCTAACTAATTGCAGTCGCCAAACACTATATCTACTTAGAATCATTTGGCAATAACATAATTATCGAAATAGACAGTTGTTATCTGTCCACATATTTGGCAACCAATTTTCAGGTTATACAAAAAAAGCAAGCAACTGATAATTGAGTAGGTCCCTCAACAAAAGTACAAAGAATAAGCTCTTTCTTGGAAATTTCCTTCCTATCTACCTGGGAAATTCTTGCATATCCTAATTTCTTACAAATCAAGACTCCAAACAGTTATAAATGTAACAAATATGCTCTGTCATGCATTCCTCAAAGTTATCATTTCAAACTTAAGAGCTAGTGCTCTTCTAATTTCCCAGTCAAGAGAGTGAAGAGTTACTCCTTAAAGTACAAGATGGTAAGACCTATGAAAGTTTGCCTGCAATGGTCCCTCAAGTTCACAAATTTAACTATAGGATGTCTGGGTACTACAATGCTTTTTTATGGTATATGGATGATTAGAGTTTGGCAGCGTGATGCTGCGGACTCACATTCATCCCCTGATTACGATCATTTCCCATGGTGAGTTCTCAACTTAGTGGTATTACTTTCACAACCTAGTTTGTTCTGAAATTCTCACAAGGAAATTCAAAGGAATGTAAAAATGTCACACCTGAGATTCAAACCTGCGACCTAAACTAATTTTTGAACCACCTTTGCCTCTACACCGCTAGATACTTCACTTATATCAAGGGGATTCAACTATTTGCACAGTATATCTTTCGGTGAAAAGGATTAAATTGAACTCCCTTTAGACCATGTAGCTCTGCCCCTAATTTTAACTCCTTGCCAATAATACAGTCTTGGCATAAAAGAAATGCTAATACTGCTGAAATCATGACAGGTACATCCATGCATTTCTTGGTATTGGCACTGCTTTGTGTGCTATCACTTGCCTTGGCCATGTTGCTGCACACTCTGCCAACTACTATTGCCTCTCTTCTGTATCCTTCTTCTTTATAGTTCTCATATATGCTTGTAGGAAAGAAGCTGCATAGGAAGAGATCAAAAGAACGGACCTTAACAATAATTATAGTATATGTTCATCATATTTGTGCTGCTTCTATCAGAGGGTGTAATGGCAGCTGATGTTTTGTTGAATGATGAGTGGGAGAAGGTATGCATCTAAGAAATCTTTATCATGTTGTTATTCAAGTTAGCTTTCTGTATTCTATTGACCAAGGCATCGACAAAAGAACCTCGTTGCTTCTCTCCAATGTTCTGATTATGTTTTTTTTTTTTACCTAATCAGGATTTACCAGAAGATCCATCAGGAAGGTTTGATGAGTTCAAGGAGTTTGTGATATCGAATAAGGATTTCTTCCGATGGATTGCCCTGTTTAGTGTTCTAGCACAGGTAAGAAAAGACCCCTTGAAGAAATTTCAGTATTTTTTGCGTCCGTTATGTTATGTGGTTCTTGATCAAAATTTTTTGATAAGCAGGGGTGTTCTATGCTATTTGCTATAATGCTAAGAATTATTGGGAAAGTTAAGGAGTATAGTAATGAGAATGAAGGTGAATATTCAGAAACATGGTCTCCACTTCTGCGCCCACCAGAACTGCCACCAGCTACAGTGTATCCACCATATGTTATTGGTGAACCAGTCTACAAGAGTGTTTGAGTTTTGGAAGAGAAAAGGTTAGATCCATACTAAAAATGGAAACTCTTGAAACTTTTTTTAGCATTTAAGTTATTGAAGTTTTCCAGTTTTTGCAGAAGCTGAAGTGAATGAAGCTTTCCTTTATGGGAGGAAGGTTGCTGAGGCAACACTTAGTAGCACAACTCAAATATTGAACTTGAAATTTGGAGATTGGGACTAAGATATAACCTGCCTAGGCAGTTTAGCTAGGAATATTGGTTATGCTATGTAGCTTCTCCAATTTCTTAAGAATGAATTTTATAGAAATAGATAAGACCACAATGTATATTTAATAGTACCATTTTGATGTTTTCAGTATCACAATGAATTATCACAATGAATTATATTTGTCGGATACGCTATTGCCAATACAAATATTTGAATATTTGTTTTCATTCTCTATAAATTATAAATATTGAATATTGAACAAAGAGAAAGGAAACAAAGAAAATGAAAGAGCTAACCATCTCCACTGATAGATTAATATGAACTACTAAAATAATGGGGGAAACGCGAGGTAGAAATAAATTGTTAATCCTTGATGTCAAAGAAAGTTTTCTTCTAGTTCCACTTCTTGCTCTTCTAATTCAAAAAGACTTGTTGGAATATTTTATAAACTTTTTTATTTGTCATCAAATGAATGACATCTTTCAGTGATAACTCTCGCTATCTCAGGATGATATTGAAAAATCTCATTGCTTTTACTCAAACAAGCTTTGGTATTTGCACAAATGTGGGGTTTAACATCCCTTGTACTTGAAATCTATAACGGTAAGGGGTCGTCTGGCCATTTCAGAAATAAAATTTGCTAACATCTTATTAACTTTTGATGTAATATTTTTCGGTAGAACTCAGGGTCTACCGGAAACAGTCTCTCTACCTCTCTAACGTAGGGGTAAGGTCGTCTGTGTACACATTATCCTCCCCAGATCCCACTTGTGAGATTCCACTGGGTATGTTGTTGTTGTAATAGTTTCAAGAAGAGGTTAGCTTAAATACACCGGCAGTGTAAATCTTTACACTATTAAGTCAGTCAAAGATATCTACAGGTAAAACTCCATAAAAATAGGAATCTGTATTCTTGAAAATGAAGTAGGTTACTTGCTACAAGCCTACAACAAGTAAAGGTGACAGGATGTGTAAAAATTCTCTAAACTATCAGCGTATAGTCCTATCTTTTGCAACTTTATTCATATATTTGGTAAATAGGAGGCAATATTATACGCTAAAATATAAATTTTACTTTCCTTTAAGTTTACAAAGAATTCTGAAGGACCAAAAATGGCTACAGGGAGAACTCCAAATGATGTTACAGAAATGATCAAAGATGGAGCTGGACATTGATACATGAATGGAACCTATGACATCTGACACCAAATTGCTATAAGAGTATTACAAAAGGTGAATCAAAGAATAGACAAGATCTTAGGAAATATCCCTTGCAAAGACTGGAAAGAAAGGAAAAGGAAAAGATTACCAGCAGAGCACCATCTATTCAGCTTTCTCATTTGTCTTTGTAGACAACTTCCTCTTCATCCTGCTAAAAGGCCCTACAGCACGATCCATTACATACATGTAGATGACCTGGCTCCAAGAATTGTACGCCATCAAGTTGTCATAGTATTCTGGTGCGATCTCCTTCACCTTGTAGAGCTTGCTTCCAGGAATCCTCGGGAAATCATGGTGCTCGTTGTGGTATCCGACACTCCACATCATAAGATTAAGGGGACCATAATTGGAGTACGTCTCCTGGTCAGACTTGAAGACATAATGCTCGGAAATGAAGTGACCAGCCATCGGGTGCATCCCTTCCCCAACAAAAGTAGACAGGATCAGGTATGCAAAGGATTTCTTGCCCCAAAAGTAAACCATGGCTCCATGAAGGCATAGCTGGATAATCAGATTGATGAACTCCCACATACCGGGTGGTTTAGGTTTGACAAAGAGAGGTCTGAGAGCTAAAAGAAGAGCTGGAGGACAACCCATATAGATTTTGTGACGACGTTTTTGACAGCATGCGCTTCAGCAAGGCTCGGAATGTCCATGTCAAATCCATCTACATTTGGTAGAGATGATGCTCAAGGTGATACTTTTGGAGGGTAACAGACATGGGAACGCCAATGGGAAGGTTGGCAAAAATGCCAAGCCATCGGTTATAGACTGGAGTGGAGAAATCGAGGTTGTGACTGAGTTCATGAATGGCGAGCAAGAGATTGTGGTTGAGGAAAGAACCAAAAAAGTAGGCAACTATCAATATTTTCAGCCAACTTGCATCGTGGAGGAAGGTGGCAGTCCAAAGCTGACCAAAACAACCCCTCATATCTTCATTGCAAAAAGTTCATACAGTGATTAAAAGATTAACTCGATATGTTGATAATAAACTAGTTGGAAAAATCATATGATCATGAAGATTTCATAGCTGCTCTCATGCATAGTTAATCACTACAACGGAAGAAACTCAGATTCTTGTTAATACTGCTGTCCAAATAGAATTTTGCACAGTTTAATTACTGTAGCTATTTGATAAGAAGAGATTCCCCCTAAAATTTTGAGCTCCATCAAACACTTCAACAATTTCAATCACTTGTTATTGGGTCTATTTGAAATTGACCTGCAGCGCCTACAGGTTTTTCTGTGACTGATTCCTCCAAGACTCATCAAACAAATATCCATTAATTTCTGTAACATTATATGTTCGTTGTTTACAAAGGAAACATTGGGACTGCTTTGCTTTGCTTAAATAAGAGGAGAAGATAATAAAAGTATGGTCAACGGGAGGTTTACTCTTGTCTCTATCAGTTAAGCTGTCGCTCAACTACAATAAAACATATGTCATCGGAGAACCTTATGTATATATCAGGAATTTGCACTTTGTAAAAGGGGCTCTTGTCGCACCATTGTAATAAAGACATTACATGTTCAACAGGCAGATCAAATCTCAACTGCAAATAGGCACATACCATATTTACTATTTTCTGATTTAATATTATTGTCAATCTCTATATCCCCTGTCAAACTATTTTCAAACTGAATACATGGGAAGTCTAGCCTGCTTATACATAAAGGGTCAATTCCTTCACCATCAGTTGCATCTAGCAAAAACAAACAACTCCTAACCAACTAATCCATTCATAAAACTATGATAATAACTCCACAAAACTAAGGGAACGGAAATTAGAAAAAACTATCCAATTTTGACTTAATCATGAATCCTGCTGGATTTTCACAAATTAGAACTCCAAATAAGGGCATAAGTACAAGATACGTAATCTAAGAAAGGCAACTTCATTGTTCATTTTCAGGAAAAAGGGGGACAAAATGAAAAGAGAACAATAATGAATTACCTTTACAGAAAAGTTTATAGCTTGAGAATACCGCCCATTATATTCAAGATGCAGATAGTTGCGAATAAAAGGTAAAAGGACTCCAAAAATATTCCTAGTACTAAACTGTCAATACCTAAAAATACTGCATGTAACCTCGAATATAATGCTTAATTCAAGAAAACAGCTCAAACCCACAATCTTAATTCTTAACATGCAAGAAAATCTTGAAAACGCAATGTGAAACACAAACATGGATACAAAAGAAGCTCCATTGAATAAAATCCCAAACTCATTCTATTTTTCATGCACGTGGCCTGTCTTTCACTAGGATTTCCACTTTAAAGGGAAAAATTAATCTCAGTTTCAATATTTACATTTTAACTGTGTCGATTTATCATAATAGATAAAATTAAAGTAGGAATAAGTATTAATTAATTAGAGATAAATGCTATAAAATAAACATTACTAATGTGTTTATTGAATTGGCATATAAACATCAAAAGTGAAAAAGTTTTTGATGCATTGATACACTAAGTTATGTTATTATTATCAAATGATAAATACATATTACTCCTACAATATATATATTAATCATCCACTGATTAAACGATAAACAATGTATTTAAAGACATGCTATGCAATTTATTAAATTGGTGTAAGCATGAGGTGTGTGTAAGATTTTCTTGGTCTGTGTTTTTATTTTCAACGAAATATATAATTCGACCTTCATAGTTAGACAAATGGTCAATAAATTCTTTGTACCGAAGAAACAATGTGTGAAGTTTGGTTCTCGAATGGGGACGTAAAAAAACAAAAGATACCTTTGCAAACTTTTTCTACAGTATTTGAAACACCAAAATATTTTCAAATTTTCTGAACCATCTCTTGTCCTTGGGTTAAACGTAACAGCTATATCCTTCAAAATGCTTGCAAGAAAAGGAAATGTTATAAATTGGCAATTAAATACATCCTATATCATATATTTCGAATGCAACCACAACAAATGCTGAAGATTAGAAACAAACAACAAAAGGGTACTGTGCTTCCAAGAAGTAAACTGGAACCTGTACAAGAATGTACAAATTAGGAGATGCAATTAAAAAGCTCCTTTTTTTCAGGCTAATCTAACTTAGCTTCAACCCCTGCACCACACCGATGCGGTCGGGTTCTACTAATTCAGAAAGTGGAAAGTAGTCCACCTGCATTTCTAAATCTAGTGCAACCAATTTCTTGGTCTTTAGGGCATTGCTCCTCTACCTTATATGAGTGTCATAGTGGTCAAATACGTTATCCGGCACGATCAAGGGTAACTTCTCTATATACATGAATAGCCTTCTAAGGTTCTCCCTTGTTATCGTTGTCATGTCCACGACGTCTTTGTTATCCATGTATACCCACAGGTCCCCGGAGTTTACCCTTTTAAGGCTATCACGGCAGAAGGGGCATGACTGTGACCTTGAACGCCTGCAATGTGTTGTATTAGATCATTCTTAGCATACATCATATGTATGTAATTCGACAAGCAATAAGATAAAATGCTGAATGTACTTTTTTTGTAGAGAAATAAAGTACAAATTCCTAGTTGAAGCAAGTGCAGCAGCGACCAACACTAAAAAATATGTGAACACCAGCAAGAGCTGCTATTCTCCCTAAAAGAGCCCCTTTAACAGAAAAATGGCAGCAAGTTTCGTATGCAATAAGAACTTGATTATTTGCAATACAATTTACAAATTGCTACAGATTAGAATCGATTTAGCATACTCAGACCACAAAACTATGCCACAGTGCTTTCCCCTTTCGCCCCTCTTAGTAATTTCCCATTAGGTTGTAAGACACAATTCTGCAAATTTGGTGCCAGTATATGGCACTCCTCCTGTTTCATTTCACGTGAATGTATTAGACCGGACACGAAGTTTAAGAAGATAGAAAGACTTCTAAAACTTGTGATCTTAAACTGCGCCTGTAAAATCATGTCAGTAAGGGTATAATGGAAGTTCAAAATTGAATTGTTTCTAATATAGAAAGGTTTTCAAAAAGACTAAAAAGGAAAGAGTGCCACATAAAATAGAACGGAGGATATAATGATTTTCCTAGATAAATAAGAATATTCAAAGCCACCCAGCCGATTGAAATGCAAACTCCACTTAAAAGGAAAATATCGGATGGGAAAATCCCATTGAGAAGGAAATTACTATCTTAAGCCTAAGAGGTGAGCACGTAGAATAGATCACCAAGGTTGAGAAGGAAGCTCTCGAATAAAAGGATCATTTTAAATGGGAGAAGGATCAAGAAAGGATTTCCATTCTATATTTGTACTAAAACCAGGAAGGGAAAAACTTTCCTCCACTCCTGAACCAATAGTTGGGGGGGGGGGGACATGGTTTCAGAAATACGGAGAGAAAACAAGATATAGCAGAACCGTATTTACTCCACTCCGAGGTAATTGAATGACAGAGCAACTTATATCCAGCAGAAACTTTATGCCTCCTCTAGTACTTTAGAGGACCAGGGAAAACTGTTATCTCGCTTTCCCTAAGAAACAGTTCCCCATGGAAAGACACCAATCTAAGACTCTAGAGACATCTTTACAAATTATCATTACAATTCAGAACGTTCATTAAGTGGGAAGAAGCATATTTACAAGGACTAGGAAACAAGTTCCAGGAGCAGCGCGAGTATGTGTGTGTGTGTGTGTGTGTGTGTGTGCGCGCACTTGTAAATTAGCCCCTTGGAATCTGCAGAATCGCAGCATATCTAGGTCACTGCAGGATTTCGACATTGTACAAGAAAAATTCATCAGCAAGCAAACGAACTTAGATCCAAATACAAAGGCAAAAGAATAGGTCCATTCCTTAGCAAGGGCCACCGAAAATATATTCAGTTAGAACCTCAGTTTATGAGGTTTGCCTCTTTTCATTTAAATTCATCAATAATTCATTTGGTCCTATTATTAGGTAACATTCTCCCTGTCACCCAGGGTGTGGGGTCGTAAAATAGCTCGGAACAGTATGTCCAAAATAAGACACAAACTCAGTATTGCAGTGATCCACCTTCTCAGACAATGCAGAGTTACCGGTTAGCAGGAAAAATCATAAACACTCTGACTGCAACATTGGAACATACCGAGGAAACAAGATGTTTCCATGATGACCTCTAGTTTGATGCAGAGCTCAAAGCTAACAATACTCTCACTCAATAAACTGAATAACAGTAAAAATTTAGGATAGAGCACTTTTTAACACAGGCATCACTTGATTAAAAACGATAACAGTAAAAGAGCAATGTATAAGCACACAAAGCAGACCAGCCTAATCTTAAGGCTATATCACTTCAAGTAGTCCTCTTTTACTATGTTCATGCCCAACTATGCCGTTACGCACAGAGGGAAAACTGCCACCATGCCTGAAGCATATAAATTTTTAAATTGCCACAGTAATTTCATTGCTAGTGGATTTTTTAGTTTTTTATTAAGTTCATTGTTAGTTACTGATATTACAAAACATTTGATTATGACAAATTACCAAATGCCACAAATACAAAAGGAAGGGGAGATACAGATGCACAAAATTACCCAAGCATTGTCATCTCTATAATATATTTCAAACACTAAGGTACAAAAAATCAGCTTGAATAAGGAAACTTTCATATCCTAAAATTCTGTGGCTACCAAGCAAACAAAAAATAAATACTGACCTAACCCTAACAACCTAGACCTAGCTATTAAATTGTACCTGCCTTGGCTGTCGAGAGCCCTAGACTACCAAAAAGCGGGAATATCCACAGGACTTCTACACCAAGAAGCACTTGGTGGCTGTTATATAAGCATTTATACATACATAAGAAGGGGGATAAAATGAGTACACCTGAAATAGTTTTACTCCTATGCAGAGATCCTTAAATTTCTTATGATTATCTAGTTTCTCCAGCAGTGACAATCCTTTCCTTTTCCTGAAGGAATTTTCTTAACTTTAACTGCGGGGGTGGAGTAGGATGGGAGAGTTAATGTTCTTAGAAGTAGCATAAAATTTACCAGACGCTCCATACTCGAGAACTGACTATCAAATCTATTGTTTAAACTTAACAGGAAGTTTCTATCTTACACATGGAACATACCATTCATGATAGCATTTCAAGCACAGGGCGTGATTGCATTTGGGAAGGACAATTTTGCTGTTCATTTCCATGCAGATTCCACATTCGTCTTCCTTTTCAATGTCCGAGTCAGAAGACTGTCTGTAATCCTCATCATCTCTTCTCCTGTATCTCTCCGAGCAAACTGCTTTTTGCTTTTTGTCTTCTGAATCCGTAACACCTCTTTCAAGTTGAAGTAAGGAGGGATAAATAACAGCTGCACAAGATTAATGATT
Organism: Nicotiana sylvestris; assembly: GCF_000393655.2. Taxonomy (NCBI): domain Eukaryota; kingdom Viridiplantae; phylum Streptophyta; class Magnoliopsida; order Solanales; family Solanaceae; genus Nicotiana; species Nicotiana sylvestris. Next base: position 31,895,963 of record NC_091058.1, on the reverse strand, counting down.
ATTCGAAACCATTATCCAGCACAGCTAATTTATCTTAAGAGTTTACGTGATTGTATCAAATGAAGGAAAATGTAGAAACTCACCATAGAATTCCCTAATGCTTGCTTTCCTTTCATGAGTTGACATGGTTGTGGTGCCATCAACATAAACCTAGAGCAAGGAACAAGAGAGTGATCCAATGCCACGGTTATTGCACACAATAAACAGTTTGATATAGAGGGGTTTAGCAATGCATGAACAGGAAAATGCAGACCTTGTAAATTAGAATTCTCAATAATCCAAGGGCACCAGCAAGGTGGCAATCAGTCCACTGCACTAAGAAAAGGAAGAGGTGCGCAGCTGGACTGTAGGACATTCGCATCTGTAGGCAAGCTCCATCGTACTCTCTGGAAAAGTCAGATGCTCTGCACCCCAAATTCCAACAATCAGACTCTAAATGACAAAACATAGAAGGACCAAATAAACACTGAATTACCTGGTCCAGACAAACATGTTCACCATACAGAACAAAGGAAAGTCATCAAACCAACCTAACCGATTTAAAAAACCCCTAAATAAAGGAAAGGGTGGGAGAAAAAGAAAACGGAAAACTTGAAATGAGGAAAAATACAGAATGCGACAATTTACTTCCTTCTGCTATTGTTTAGCTATGTAACCACATTGCAACAATTTAATTTTCAACGAAAGAAACAACTTCACACGAATGGATTTAACTTATTAAACTCCTTACGCTATCACCATATTTTAACATATTGTATTTGGTAACCTGCCGTATTACGGTTAACTATATTACTCTTTTACATGACATGATAGTATAGAAATTTTTACATTGTCAGTTGTATAAAACCAATTAATTAAACTCTACCCAAATATGCAACTCCAGGCCCCATAACCCCACCCCCATCCCCACCGCACCTAAAAAAAACCCAGCAGAATTCCCTTGGAGCAGGTATCATAATGGATAAAGTTAAGATGAAGGTAGGCCTTGGAATCATAAACAAAGGCTACATAATCATAATAATGTAATAGTGTTTAGCGGCTTTTACAAACTAAGCATCAGATTAGCATTAAAAATGATACCTTTATCTCTATTTGAAGCAATCAAAGAAGTGAACTCCAAACAAACACTGATAACAACCATAGTATCAAATGCGCTACACTTCTAAACACAGTTAAACAAAAAAAGGAAAAGCAAAAGGGTAAACACGTGTCATCACTGCCACAACATCTTAGCAAATCTAACCCCAGAACGAAAGAACATATAGGAAGAAAGGGGAAAAAATCAAATAATGTCAGAAATAAAAATCAAAAAGCAGAAAAATCAGAGAGAATGAAGCTTCAAATTTTTAAACAAGAAACAAAAACCCATATCAGAAAATTTTCGTTCTGAACAAAATATGACAGCAAACAAATCAAAAACAGAAAAAAACACTTGAGAACCGAAATATCAAAAGAAAAGGGAAAAATAAAAGTAGACTTGAAAATGGTGTGGAACCATAAAAATCCTATAGTGCACAAAAGGGTTTTATGGATATGCAGTAAATTATAGAAAACAACAACAAAAATGGATAAACAGAGCAAAAAAAGAAGAATGAAAAAAAGATGGTTTTTTTAAAAAAAGGAAGCAGGACTTACAGAGTATTAGCATGCTGAATATCAGCTTCAAGAACTTTGAGAGAATCCTTAAACGACCTTCGCATTGGCCCTCCTATTCCTATTCCTCCCCTATTCATAATCCCAAAAAAGAATAAACTGAATTATTATTATTATTATTATTATTATTATTATAATACTAGCAACCAAACAGCCTTTATCATCACTACTAATCCACTGCTCTAAAACCCCTTTTTCTTAATTCTCTCAGTTGAAAGAGATTCTTCGGATATTGATTTTTCCCAAATTGTGATGACTCTGATACAGAATCCTGGGCTCTTCTATTCTCTTCTAAACTTCTTCTTAACTATTACTGTGCAGCGGAAGAAAGAGAAAAATTGGAGGAGGAGTTGTTATTAAAGGAAACGTGGACTTACGCTGCTGACACCCGATGAGGATTGAAAAGTAAATATCTGAAGGGCAAATTTGGAATTTTAAGTAAAGATAATGGACCACTAGCACTGACTTCATTGTGAACTCAGCGCAACTTAAATTACTACTCCTTTGACCACTTTTACTTGCGCAATTGTTTTCTTTGCAATCCCTTAATAAATATTACCTTCGTTCGTTCCGATTTACGTGAATCGGTTTGAATGAGTACGAAATTTAAATTTTTTTTTGAATTTATAATCCTAAACAAGTTAAAATAGGGTCTAAAATATTTGTGTGGTTATAAAATCCTCTTATTAATGATCAAATTGAAAATTTAAGCTAATTTATTTCTAAATTTAAAAAGGAATCATTCTTTTTGGAACATGTCAAAAAAGAAATAGGTTCATGTAAACTGGAACGGATGGAATAATAAATAAAGTGTATAATCTACCATAATACTCATATTAAATAATATATTTGAAAAATGACTTGCATGGAGTAATTAATATTAAAGGATAAAATAAAATAAAAAAATTATTTTTTCTTGATATGTGAAAAGTAAGAAGTAAAATTGAAAATTTAATTTTTAAAATACTTGATAATTAAAAGTGAACGGAGGGACACCCTTTTACCCTTTTAATCTGTCCATGAACTGTGTCACCGAATGAGACAATATGTAACTGAAATTTGAAACAAAACGTATTTAAAGTTGAGAATGGAAAAGAATATTTGAAAGTTATATTGTTTTTTTTTTAAAGTGAACTTTTAAATTTGAAGTACTTCTCAAATTAGATTTTAAATTTTAAATTGAAATTAGAGATAATATATCAGATTGTATTACAAACTTATTTGATATTCTACAACTTATTAGAAACTACTTTATGCAACTTTTAAGCAATGTAAATTTTTTTCAAGTGTCAGAAATTAAAGTAGCATAAAATTAGACTTGATGAACCAAAATAATATAGAAAATAAACAAGAAATAAAATTACATATAGTGCATACATGCATGTAGTTCAATTTCTACATACTTTATTTTCCAACTCTTTATTTCATCTTGTATACTTTTATATGATATTTTAAGCAAACAATAATTTTGTAGAGTTTCTTTAATCTGAAAGTCGATTTTGAAATCCTAATATCACCATTTGAAGACAAACAACTATTTCTATAGTAGAATAATTTTCAATCATTCTTTTGATATTTACTTTGGTGAGAAGTCAAATTAATATTCTTACTCCATATCTAATTTTAAAAAAATTGTCGTATATTAATATTCTTACTTCGTAAAGATAATGTACTAAACAACACTGACATGATTGTAAACAGGTTTTTCAGTCAGTGAGATGTGACACTCTTCTATTTTTTCTCTCTTTGTTCTCTTCCCTTTTTATTCTCTTTTCTTTTTCTTTCTATTTTCCGTTTTTTTCTTTTGTTTTTGTTTGGTTAGTTTTGTTTTTGTCTGCCACTTTACCCTCAACTTTCGGTTGCTTTCCCTCCACGCACCGATGACCATGACCCCACATCCTTCTTTACTTTTACCCTTTTTATTCCTGTTATTTACCACTCTTGCCCCCCCCCCCCCCCCCTCTTCCCTCTTCTGCTATTTGACCTTTTCATTTTTTGCCTAATTTGTACGGCGATATAATTTAATTAAAATAAATCTATGGGATTATTATTGATTTTCTTTGTTTTACCTTGTTTTAATTTATCATCCTTCCATCTCAAATATAATGATGGGATTTCAAGGTGACTTGAGTGATTCAATTTTAAAATAAAATTGAAATATTTAAAGGTTACACAATAACGTAACAATCACAATTATATCTAAAAAATGTGTCAAAATTTCAATAACATTATTTAACTTTAAATCAGCTATAATATATTCGATTTTATATGAAGAATATGTGAAAGGGATTCAAAAGTATATATGATTCGAATTTTGAAGCAGAATTCTCAAAGAAATGGAGTAGCAAATATTAGAGGAGAAAATGTCCCTTTAGGCAAAAGAAAAAACTAAGTATTTTGGGAAAAAATTCAACCCGAGTATTTTGGATTGATCAATATAAAAGCAAGACATTTTCTATATATAGAGAGAGAGTAGTTATGCATTATCTCCATCTAAATTACATTTCTACTCTTTGGATTTTCAGGAAAATATTTACCTAGATATAGGGTAAAGCTGCGTACATCTTGTCCTCCCCAAACTTTACTTATGAGAAATTAGATATAGGGGTAAGACTGCGTACATTTTACTCTCCCTAAACCCCACTTGTGGGAAACTACTAGGGGTGCTTATCGGGCGGATAATCACGTTTAACAGTTCGGCTTATCGGTTATCGGATTATAAATGTAATAATCCGCTAGCCATCCAATAAGATAACGGACGGATTGGTATCGGATTGACAATTACTTCGCGGTTATCGGATGGTTTATTGGCTAAACCAAATAGAAATTTTTTGAACAATCAATATCAAACGGCCAAATGCATAGTTCAAACTGTCTCTGTTAGTTGTAGTAGCTTTTCCTGATTAGAAGCCAAAGACGACTGCTAATGCCATTAGCTACAGACATACGACAGTTCTATTGAGAATTAGAAATTAGGGATTTAGCCATTTAGGTTCTAATAGTACTTTATATACATCGGGGTAAAAGTATAAATATAAAAATTCTTAACGGGTTAGTAGTTTATCCGATAAGAAAATAGAGTAATTCTCCTCCAAACCGTTAAGCCACTAATTATAAGATCTCAATCCGTTCACCATCCATTACTCCGATAATTCGATATCAATAAGCCAATAAGCCTTCGATTCGGTTCGATTGGGTTAACGGTTTCGGTTCGATTTTGAACGGCTGAGTCCGTTGTTGTTGATGCTAGATTAGAATGTCCTAATTTTTTTACCTAACGCCCTTGGAATGATGATTAAAGTAACCTTGTTGACTTTTGATGAAATATATAAGGGGATTTATTATTTTACAAAGGTGATGATTGTTTAAATTAAATCTACCCAGTGTCGCATCAACAAATATTTCTAATTTATCATGACTAAATCCTTACCAAACTTAATCTATCATTATATTGTCCGTCATCATTTAGAGTGCAGAATTACATACAATAATAGAATCATTACATCTTAATCACCAACCTCAACCAATCATAATTATGTGTTGGGTGATATTCCATTATTACAATAATTATGATAAAGGTAAATTTTCAATGACAAACATAATCTGTGACTTTCGCCTTTTTTCTCCTTTTTTTAGTTTTTCCTGTTCTTTGTTTTGTATTCTGCAATTAATGGGGGGAAAACAGGTACTGTTGCATCTAATCCCAAGAAATATATGACCAAATTTTTTTTATAAAAAACAAGAAATAAAAAGAAACCTCTCAACACCTTTTGAGAAGTTGGTCTATAATATTTTTGTGAGATGCGAACTTTTTGGTGCTTGGGATCCATCGTTTCTGGATCCCCATACATGTTTGTTAATTGCACTTTCACCTATTTCTTTTCTCTTACAAACTGAAATTATTATTTTATCTTTAATGATATAATTTATTGATATAAAAGTCTATTATTTTATTTTCAAAAAAGTGAAAACAAAAAGACATAAAAGTCTCCTACTTATTTGAGATTGTGGCATTATTATTATTGTTGCCAAACACCTACATATAAAAGAAATTACTAGAATGGAAGAAGTGAAAGCTTAGTAAATGAAGATTGACAAGTGAAAAAAAAATTATTTCCAAATTTATGTGGTTCAAAGTTACACTATAAACATAAAGTTTGAACTTGATGAATCATTCTTGAAGTTTGAATTAATCTATGAATTTTTCCTAGAGTTTATTACTTTAACAAATTTTCAGACTTCAAGAAAAATTATTAGAGTTCTTCGATGTTTTAGATAATAATATTCTTATCCATGTTTATTTTCGCATTAAAAAGTGATTACTTTTCAATTAGATTAGAGGCATTTCAAATATATGAATGACACTTTCTACATTTCAATTTAATTGTTACCTCTGGAAAAAACATCTTCTTTTGTTCCTTCAATTTAATTTTTCTTTTGGAAATATCTAGCATAATAGATTAGAAGGTTTTTTTTGGTTTCCCACTCATTGTCCGATATCCGCATTGGAGTCTGACTATATTCGGATTCGCGCCGGGTAAGGCCCCATTCGGGAGTAGTTCTCCCTACCAAGGATTTTTCCATACCGAGAGCTCGAACTCGAGGCCTCTGGTTGAGGGAGAAACAACCTTATCCACTGCACCAGAGGCGGACCTACATGGACAGTAGAGGGGTCACCGGAACCCATTAGCCTCGGCAAAAACCATGTATATATATTTGTATATACGACAAGGACCCCTTAAATAATTTTGATGTGCACCCTAAACACAAAAGAAGGATTGGCTTCGCTGGTTTAGTACCTGCATTTGTCTCCACTTGACTAGGGTTCGAGACCCATCCACCAGCTTCTTTTCATTCAATTTTTTTCCTCTTTCAATTCAAGATAGATTGGTATCTCCTGTATTTAGTGCTCTACCTTGGTGTTTTTTTCCCTTTATGTTTTCTAAGTTCATGAATAATTATTTAGCACTAGTACATAGTAGTCAACTTCTACACAAAATAGTCTCAAACGCTTTTTGAGAAATATCTTTCTAAACATAAAAAAGGTAATAGAGAGACATAAACAAATATTAAAGGAAATTAGAAGGGGATAAGTTATTTCATTAGCAAGAAGTCAATCATCTTCTTTATCATGATAACTAAGTTTTTAAGCATTACCAGTTTCTTTACATGTATAAAAATAAGTAATTTAATTTTTCCCAAAAACAATAATTAAAAAAACTCCAAAAAAGCTTCTGCCTTTAAGGATCATTTCGGCAAAGTAGCAGATGTCCATCGATTTAACGACAACGATTGAGACTTCTGCTTTACAGACTTTCAATCGTGTCTTATTAGACTAAATTTTTGATATTTTTTAATGTACTTTCGATCACTAACTCAAAGTCACTAAGTTTTTAAGGAGTTAACACGTCATATTTTGTCGTTATTAGCTGACATATCTATATTAATAGTGGTGCCCCCGCTGCACACAAATCCTGGGTCCGCCTCTGCACTGCGCCACATCCGTTGGTGGTAGATTAGAAGTTAGGTAAGAGGTAATGAGATAGTTGTCACTTTAATGTACTATTTTAAAACTTGTATGCAATTCTTTTTGAAGGTTTGAGAAATTCCACATATAAAATGGGGACAATGGTTGATAAAAGAGAATTTAAAACTAACACATGTATATTAATCTAGTGATGGTGCTAAAGTCTCTTGGAAATATTAATATTTAACTTTCCTGTGAATTATATAGTATCATTTTATTCGAATATCATTTCTTTATAATTCAAATATGTCTGCCGTTTTCTAACAGTTTTCTTCGGAAGATAATTTTAATACCATTAGCGCAATAGTCAAGTCAACTGATCTCTATTTTTTCTTTTCCAAATTATTCCTGAAAAATCACCCACCCTACAAAATGAAATCATTAGTGGAAAAAGAACTTTATTTTGTTCTTTATTCATTTGATATGAGAAATTAATGACTGACTAATTCAAATTTGTGTAAGGAAGACCGAGTAAGGAGGGGAAGACACTCCATATCGAGTAATTCCATTTCTATTAATCGTACTCGAGACGTAACTCCACTCCATTTTCTCTTTCTTCATTTTCCCAAGTTATAACTTGGATAAGAGACAAATGTCCCATTTTAAAATCGATTGTTTAAATTTAACTAATTAAATGAAGGTTTTAATCGTGGTTACTCTCTAAAAATTTCACAATTCTAGCTACACTTCTTCTTATCCATAAATAAATTAAGCTTTTTTCATCTCTTTACGAATTTCTCATTTTTCAAAGTTCTAACCCTTATGTTGACTATATAGTCCACTGTATCCCCTCTTTTCGCAATATTTTCATCTCTTAGGATAAAATTAATTATCAATATTGCATGGATTAAATTTGCTAAAATTTTAATTAATATGATTGATTCAATATTTAAAATATGGGGGGTTTGTCGTTGGTAAGAACCAAATACAAAAAAGTTCTCAAATTCCATAATTTATACCATTTCCAATATTTTTTTTGTTTGTTTGTTATCGACGTCACCGATTAACAGTCAATATTGATCAAGATCCATGAGAAAAAGAGGGAAAAACACACTATGATGTCAATCAATTACTATATAGTATCAAATATCTATAATTAAGCCAATATCAACAGAGATGACACTTTTAAAAAAAATAAAAAATAAAGCTAGAGCGGGGATAATAATTTGAATACGTTTGATTACTAAGTGCAAGAAAAGAAAATTACTCCATTGCAATTAGTAATAATAGATGGATAAAAGAGGAAAATCAAGATGGAGGGACGAGATGGAAGTTTGAAATCTGGAAATAGGAGTAATTATGGAAAGGTTCATAAATTTGTTATAAATTTATTTTTTACTCTAACCATGGTTAGACTTTCAGTTACTTAATTAGATCTAAGCCATTGATTTAAAATAGGATAAGTATCTTTTTATCTAAGTAAGAACTTAGGGAAAATGGAGAAAAAGGAAATGGAGAGGAGTTTCATCCTCGAACTCGGACCTTTGGTCATGAATGAAAAAAATTTAATTATCACATCCTATCCCTATATTTTTTTTTTTTTGCTAATAGAGCTTTGATTAAAAACATCATATTCCTTAGTGGTAAGTAGAAAAAGCAACCGAAAGTAATAAATATTTGTAGTAATTACTGTTTAAATACAGTAGTTTGATAAGTGACATGCTTTTGAATTGTATACACCTCCTTCTTTTCTTAATTATTTTTGGGGTGTTTCCATCTCGTACATAACATCCATTTTGGAACCCGACCAATTCGAATTCACGTTAAAAAATTTCACTTAAGGAATAAAGCACTTTCGTACAAAAAATTCTTTTAAAATCCAAATGAATGTGATAAGCTATACAAATTGGCTAAGTAACCAGAAAAGTAGGAATAACAAAAGAGAAGGTAACAAGAAAACTGTGAATGAATTAATTTTTGGGAGATAAAAGCTAGGAAAAAGATATTATAAATGTTTTTGGGAGATAAAAGCTAGGAAAAAGATATTATAAATGGTGGGTCATATGATCATAGAGATAAAGCTTCATGATAGGGGCATATAATGGGGGGGGGGGGGTTATGTCCAAAACATTAAATACATTATCTTATTTTCTCCTTCAATGTCACTATCCCACGAACCATGCAATCAAGTAAGGATAAGGACATGGATGCATTTATCTATTGCTTAAATATCATAAGGACTTGTATGATATTTAAATAATATCCAATTCCAATACTTTTTTCTTTTTGGCATTTTCTTTGGGTAGTTATTTTCAATAAGAAGTAATATACTAAAGCCCCCATCCCCCTCCATGAAAAAGACCTTGTAATGATACAATTTAATGTTTCTTGATATTTCTACTTTAGTCTCGCAATAGAATTACTCAGATGTCATCCTCATGAAGGAGCTGAAAATAAATTAAATCTCTTGAAAGTTAATATCACATGCGTAATTTTTTTCTTTATAAATTGACCTTTTAATTTTTTTAAATATCAATATATAATTAAAGATATCTTTAATGGTGCATCCGTGATACTATGATTAATGTGATTGAAGCATTTGAGTAAAATTCAAGAGGTAATCATGCAAATCGTACAGTATTTCCCAATGAATCAAATGGCATGGGGTAGGTATCTTTTGAAAAATTGACACTTGATTTAGTTACTTTGTACCCATTTGCCGTATCAAAATCCAACGCCTAGTAAGTTAAAAAGTGTCCAAAAGGAACAGTGTCGTGCAAAGCCCGGGTAGGTTTTAAAGTGGCGATGCAAAGCACAGGTAGGTTTCAAGTGGACGTGCAGAGCACAATTAAATTCCAAATGGCCTTATAGAACACGGTTTGAAGTAGCCCTGTAGAGAATGGATAGTTTCAAGTTATTGTGTAGAGCACGAGTAGGTTTTAATGGTAGGTTCCAAGAGGCCATGTTCTATACGGGTATATTCCAAGGGGTGATGCAGAACACAACTAGATTCTAAGTGCCTTGTAGAGCATAGCTAGGTTTTAAAATATCTTTATTGAGTACGTGTAGGTTCCAGGTGGTTGTGCAGAGTACGAGTAGGTACCAAGTGATCGTGAAGAACACAGCTAGGTTCCATGTGCAGTGCAGAACACATATAAATTCCAAGTGACCGTGCAAAACATGAGTAGGTTCCAAGTCCTCATGCAGAGCAACAAGGGTAGGCTCCTTTTTTACCAGATACTTTTGTGAGATCAATCTGTTTCATACAATTGTTACGCTCGAAAGTTATTCATACATAATTTCCCACCTTATTGAGTCATTCATATTTCGATCCTCCCCTTTCTTTTTTTCTTTTTTTTTCCCTTTCCTTTAAGAGGGATTTTTGTGTCCTTGAAATTCATGCAGTGGGTGAGGGGACCTTGGTAACATAGATTGATCTAAATCAAGGGTTCCTCAAGTACGGTATTGTTGGATTTTATTTAATAACAAAAGAAGGGTGAATGGAAAATGGTGGGAAAGAAATGGAGGGAAGTGAAATTTTGAATGAGTTCACTCATGCACTTTGTCCCTCGTTGGTAGAAAGAAAGTAAGTCTTGGTGCTTATATAGAGAAGCTCATCTTTTAGCTCTTAAAGAGCTAGTAAGAAGGCAAGTCTCGCGCCGTCGTCGTCGCTCGCTCGGATTCGGATTTATCAAAGATTGATTGATTAATCTTTTTGGACAAAATTCTTTTCAAATATTTAATTAAATTAATTAAAGAAAATTCAATCCGAAATAACCAATGACCCGCGACCCAATCTGGTCCGGCCCGCTTTTCTTTCCTGGATTAATTTAAATTCGTTTTAAATTCCCCGCAAAAATTTCCAACAGTCATGACTGTTCTGAAAGGTTGCAAACCTCTTCAGAGTGTCACACCTGTTCCAACAGCCATGATTGTTCTGAAAGGTTGCAAACCTCTTCAGAAACATCACCAAGTTGGCTATAAATAGACCTTTAAATCCCAGAATATTAACTTACGAAATTTTCTGAATCTTCTTCTTCTTCTGCACAAAATATTCCAGTGTGTTTTACGACCATTGAGTGTTTCGCCGGTCACCAGAGTTTTAGGTACCGATACACTGGTGAGTTAAATCGTTCTATCCTGGGAGGATATATTCCAAAACCTCGGGTACTTGAGGGGAATAATTTCCTTAAGGACACACTGTGTATTCAGTGGGCTCGATTTGTTCCTACAACGTTTTTCCAGAATTTATTTTGAAGAAGTTTACTGTTTTCGGAATTTAATTTCTACTAACTTTCTGTTTCTGTTTTCAGAAAGATTATTACTTAATATATTTACTGTAATACAGATTGATAACAATCTTAAGGAAATTATTAATTATATTCTGTATTTTGTCGGAATTTTATTATTCTGATTTGAAGATATAAAAACTTCATCAGAGTATTAAAATTCAGAAAACAATTTGAAGAATATAAAAACTTCATCGTTTTTCCGGAAAAACAGTATATAAAAACTTCAGTTGTTTTTATTACGTACTGTTTATTAATTACAGTATTATTTACTGTTTTGGTTTTGCCATTAATTGATCTCTTCTGTTGTTGACAGTAAGAAATGGCAAATGAGAATGGAATTCCTTCCGCGACTGTTGGTGCAACGACGATAGCCTCGTCAAGCCGCACTGTTGTTCCTCCGGCTGAGAAATCGGGGAAATTTTCTGGAACCAACTTCAAAGGATGCCAGCAAAGGGTGTTCTTCTGGCTTACCACTCTTGGTATGCAGAAATTCACTAGTGAAGAGCCTCCAGTTCCTGCTGCGGACATGCTGGATAATGAAAAGTTCATGGTTGTTGAGGCATGGAAGCAGGCAGATTTTCTTTGCAAAGGTTACATCTTAAGTGCTTTAGAGGATGACTTGTACAATGTGTATAGTGCAATAAATACTTCGAAAGAATTATGGGACGCACTTGAGAAGAAGTACAAGACAGAAGATGCATGCTTGAAGAAGTTCGTGGTTGCCAAGTTTCTAGACTATAAAATGATAGATAGCAAAACTGTGGGAACCCAAGTTCAGGAGCTTCAACTTATTTTTCACGACCTTATTGCTGAAGGTATGGTCGTGAATGAAGCATTTCAAGTAGCTGCTATGATTGAAAAATTGCCTCCTTCGTGGAGGGATTTCAAGAACTATCTGAAGCACAAACGCAAAGAAATGAAGTTGGAAGATCTTGTGATACGTCTAAAGATCGAGGAAGACAACAAAATAGCCGAGAAGAAGTCTCGTGGAAATTCAACGATTATGGGAGCTAATATTGTTGAGGAGACTGCTCCAAAAAGTAAGAAGAGGAAGAGGCCTTCTGGAAAAACTAAGGAGCAGAACAAAAAGAAGTTCAAGGTCAACTGCTACAATTGTGAAAAAGTTGGTCACAAAAGCCCTGATTGTCGTCTCCCGAAAAAGGATAATAAGAAGGGACAAGCTAACATAGTGGAGAAGAATGATGACATTGATGATCTTTGTGCAATGCTTTCGGAATGCAACCTTGTTGGAAATCCGAAGGAGTGGTGGATTGACTCTGGAGCCACTCGACATGTTTGTGCTGTCAAAGAAGCATTTGCGACTTACTCTACTGCTGGTCCCGAAGAAGAAATTTTCATGGAAAATAATGCAACAGCCAAGATTGAAGGTTATGGGAAGATATTCCTAAAGATGACTTCCGGCAAGGTGTTAACGCTCAACAACGTTCTTCATGTTCCTACTATTAGGAAGAATTTAGTTTCTACTTCTTTACTTGTAAAGAATGGATTCAAATGTGTATTTGTTTCTGATAAAGTTGTTGTAAGCAAGAACGAAATGTATGTTGGAAAAGGCTACCTCACGGAGGGCCTTTTCAAACTCAATGTAATGGTTGTTGACAGTATGAATAAAATTTCAGCTTCATCTTATTTATTGGAGTCAAATGATTTATGGCATATTCGTTTAGGACATGTCAATTATAAAACCTTGCGGAAGTTAATTAATTTAGAAGTATTGCCTAAATTCGAGTGTAATAAATTGAAATGTCAAATATGTGTTGAATCTAAGTTTGTAAAACATCCATATAAGTCTGTTGAAAGGAATTCAAATCCTTTAGACTTAATTCATACTGACATTTGCGATATGAAGTCGACACCATCTCGAGATGAAAAAAAGTATTTTATTACTTTTATTGATGATTGCACTAGATATTGTTATGTTTATTTGCTTAATAGTAAGGATGAAGCAATTGAAGCATTCAAGCAATACAAGAATGAGGTAGAAAATCAATTGAATAAAAATATCAAAATGATTAGAAGTGATAGATGTGGAGAATATGAATCTCCGTTTGCAGAAATATATTCGGAATATGGAATTATCCATCAAACTACTGCACCTTACACACCCCAATCCAATGGAATTGCAGAAAGGAAAAATTGGACGTTAAAAGATATGATGAATTCTTTATTAATAAGTTCCGGATTACCGTAGAGTTTGTGGGGGAAGCTATCCTTACAGCTAACCGGATACTCAACAAAGTACCCCACAGCAAAACGCAATCTATTCCATATGAAAAATGGAAAGGAAGAAAACCCAACTTGAAATATTTCAAAGTGTGGGGGTGTCTAACAAAGGTACAAGTTCCTTTACCTAAAAGGGTTAAAATTGGACCAAAAACAGTAGATTACGTTTTTATTGGATATGCTACAAACAGTAAAGCATGTCGGTTTTTGGTTCATAAATCCGATAATCCCGAGATTCATGTTAATACGGTAATGGAATCAGATAATGCCGAATTCTTTGAAAGCATCTATCCGTATAAAACTGAAAGCGAGTCGTTAAGTGAAAGACCTAAATGACCTCGGGAAGAACCAAAGGAAAATACTCCAAGTATAGAAGATCCAAGGCGTAGCAAACGTCAAAGAACATCTACTTCCTTTGGACCAGATTTTGTGACATTCTTACTTGAAAATGAGCCTCAAACTTTTAAAGCAGCTATGTCGTCTTCTGATTCAGCATTTTGGAAAGAGGCAGTCAATAGTGAGATTCAATCAATTTTGGATAACCATACATGGGAATTGGTTGATCTTCCTCCTGGAAATAAGCCTTTAGGTTCGAAATGGATCTTTAAACGAAAAATTAAAGCTGATGGCACTATTGACAAATATAAGGCAAGACTTGTTGTCAAAGGTTATAGACAAAAGGAAGGCCTTGATTACTTTGACACTTACTCGCCAGTAACAAGGATAACATCTATTAGGTTATTAGTGGCACTAGCGGCCGTGTATGTCTTGAAATCCATCAAATGGATGTTAAAACAACTTTCTTAAATGGAGAATTGGAGGAAGAGATTTACATGGAACAACCTGAGGGTTTTGTGGTTCCTGGTAAAGAAAAGAAAGTTTGCAAACTTGTTAAGTCGCTTTATGGACTTAAACAAGCACCTAAACAATGGCATGCAAAATTTGACCAAACAATGTTGGCAAATGGATAAGATTAGGAATGAAGATATTCGAGAGAAGGTGGGCGTGGTCCCCATAGAGGACAAGATGCGGGAAGTAAGACTCAGATGGTTCGGGCACATTCAGAGGAGGGGCACTGATGCACCGGTGAGGAGGTGTGAGCGACTGTCTGTAGTGGGCATGCGGAGAGGTAGAGGGCGACCTAAGAAGTATTGGGGAGAGGTGATCAGACATGACATGGCGCGACTTAGGATTACTGAGGACATGGACCTTGACAGGGAATTATGGAGGTCGAGCATTAAGGTTGTAGGTTAGGGGAAAGTGTGAATATTTCTACAGCACAATAGAGTGAGACTAGCCAGTTAGAAGTTATACTAAGAATGTCATTGGTGTCTATTGATGCAGGGCTTTACCTGCTAGTTTTACTATACCATCCATCTATTTCGTATTTCGTATTCTGTATTTCATATCTCTTATATTGCTGTTATTTTGTTATGCATTTCTTATGGTACTAATATATCGGCTCCTGTTGCTTTTTTTTTTGAGCCGAGGGTCTCCTGGAAATAGCCTCTCTACCCTTCGGGGTAGGGGTAAGGTTTGCGTATATATTACCCTCCCCAGACCCCACTTGTGAGATTATACTGGGTCGTTGTTATTGTTGTTGTAATGTTAACAAATGGATTTAAAATCAACGAGTGTGACAAATGTGTTTACATTAAAAACACTCCAAGTCATGAAGTCATTGTTTGTTTATATGTTGATGACATGTTGATAATGAGCAAAAATATGACAGATATAAATGCTACAAAACGCATGTTGTCTAGCAAATTCGACATGAAAGACTTAGGAGTTGCTGACGTGATCTTAGGAATCAAAATTCGCAAGACTCCACAAGGTCTAGCATTATCACAGTCTCACTAAATTGAAAAGGTACTTGACAAGTTCAAGTATTTAGATTTCAAAATTGCCAAGACTCCAATTGACGTGAGTTATGCACTTCAAAAGAATGAAGGTGAAAGTGACTCACAACTGGACTATGCAAGAGTATTGGGAAGTTTGATGTATATCATGAATTGTACGCGACCAGATATAACATGTGCTATTAGCAAACTGAGTCGGTTTACAAGTAATCCCAATCAAATACATTGGATGGCAATGAAACGAGTTTTGGGATATCTGAAACATACCCAAAATTATGCTTTGCATTATAACAAATATCCTTCCGTGATCGAGGGATATAGTGATGCAAATTGGATCACCGTGTCATCTGAAGTTAAATCCACGAGTGGATATGTTTTCACAATTGGGGGTGGAGCAGTGTCTTGGAAATCATCCAAACAAACGTGCATCGCCCGTTCTACAATGGAATCTGAATTCATAGCTTTAGATAAAGCCAGTGAAGAAGCTGAATGGCTCCGGAATTTTTTGGAGGATATTCCATTTTGGCCCAAACCTTTGGCACCTATTTGTATACATTGTGACAGTCAAATGACAATAGGTAGGGCAGGGAGCGTTATGTATAACGGAAAATCTCGTCATATTCGACGGAGACACAATACCGTTAGACAACTACTCTCTAGTGGTGTTATCACAATTGACTATGTAAAGTCAAGAGATAACGTGTCGGATCCACTTACAAAAGGCCTATCTAGAGAGGCAGTTGAAAGATCATCAAAGGGAATGGGGTTAAAGGCCTAGGATAAGTCATCATGGAGGTAACTCTACCTAGCAGACTGGAAATCCCAAGAGCTAGGTTCAAAGAGCTCAAACAAAGTTATGAATGACGGTTCAACATTGTCAACTAACTCAACCCATTCTCGTGATGAAGACAATGTTCAAAAATGAGGTAAAGCATTAAGGCTTTTTGATGAGTCAATAAAGCTTAAAGCTTTTAATGATTTGCTAAGTCTGGTAGGATATGACCAGATAGTGTGTCTTTAGGATTACACGTTTAGGAATCACCTATGTAAGTGTGAAGTGTAAGCCGTTTCAAGGAGAATGAAAGTAAAGGCCCATTCTCTAAGCACTCATGAAACCAGGCGGTGTTGATGGCTGAAACGAACACAACCGTGAGAACCATAGATGGTTAAGGATTGATTGTGTGACTTATGTTGTCTAGGTATACAACAAAGCTCGACGGTTCAAAGATATCAAATCTACCGATTGACCGAGTATATCCAATATAAGTTCACTACGGAAAGTTCAAAGGGAAACCTACTTATCCAGAGATAATCAATTCTTGCTTGTAAAACACACACACGTCCGTGCATTCCTTTAAGTTTATAGCCATTCCCCATTCATGTGGGGGATTGTTGGATTTTGTTTAATAATAAAAGAAGGGTGAATGGAAAATGGTGGGAAAGAAATGGAGGGAAGTGAAATTTTGAATGAGTTCACTAATGCACTTTGTCCCTCATTGGTAGAAAGAAAGTAAGTCTTGGTGTTTATATAGAGAAGTTCATCCTTTAGCTCTTAAAGAGCTAGTAAGAAGGCAAGCCTCGCGCCGTCGTTGTCGTCGCTCGCTCGGCTTCG
The DNA here is from genome assembly GCF_000393655.2 of Nicotiana sylvestris. Lineage (NCBI taxonomy): Eukaryota > Viridiplantae > Streptophyta > Magnoliopsida > Solanales > Solanaceae > Nicotiana > Nicotiana sylvestris. Next base: position 31,878,839 of record NC_091058.1, on the reverse strand, counting down.
GCTTCGACTTCGACTTCGGATTCAGATTCGGATTCGGATTTGGATTTGTCAAAAATCGATTGATTGATTAATCTTTTTGGACAAAATTCTTTTCAAATATTTAATTAAATTAATTAAAGAAAATTCAATCCGAAATAACCAATGACCCGCGACCCAGTCCGGTCCGGCCCGCTTTTCTTTCCTGGATTAATTTAAATTCGTTTTAAATTTCCCGCAAAATTTCCAACAGTCATGACTGTTCTGAAAGGTTGCAAACCTCTTCAGAGTGTCACACCTGTTCCAACAGCTATGACTGTTCTGAAAGGTTGCAAACCTCTTCAGAGTGTCACACCTGTTCCAACAGCCATGATTGTTCTGAAAGGTTGCAAACCTCTTCAGAAACATCACCAAGTTGGCTATAAATAGACCTTCAAATCCCAGAATATTAACTTACGAAATTTTCTGAATCTTCTTCTTCTTCTGCACAAAATATTCCAGTGTATTTTACGACCATTGAGTGTTTCGCCGATCACCAGAGTTTTAGGTACCGATACACTGGTGAGTTAAATCGTTCTATCCTGGGAGGATATATTCCAAAACCTCGGGTACTTGAGGGGAATAATTTCCTTAAGGACACACTGTGTATTCAGTGGGCTCGATTTGTTCCTACAACGTTTTTCCAGAATTTATTTTGAAGAAGTTTACTATTTTCGGAATTTAATTTCTACTAACGTTCTATTTCTGTGTTCAGAAAGATTATTACTTAATATATTTACTGCAATACAGATTGATAACAGGTATGTCACACCCTTTTTCCCCCACCTTATTAACCCCTCTAAATAGATAAAAGCGATTTTAAAGCTCACAAAGGTTTCAATTATGAAAAGTGACAAAATTATGTTTTAAAAGATTGTTCAAAGTCACCACCTGACATTTGATTTCGATGTGTCAGGCCACCATCTAAAAATAATTTTCTTTCAATACACACAACTCCAAACTGATTGCACGAGAGAATCTGAGTAAGGGGGTTCATTTGACTTGTGGAGAAGGTGTTAGGCATTCCTCGAGTCTCGTAAATAGTACGGTTGCATATTTGATCTACTCGGCTTTTGAGAATATTTTAATTAAGGTAAACACACAAAAAAAAAAAACAAGCACAAAGGAGGTTCTAGGTTATCCTCACCTAAATAAAAAGAAAACAAAAGAAGAAATAAAAAATAAAAAAATGAATAAAGTTCTATTCTATGATTCTTCACATCATACCGTCTTGGGCTTCATTTACATGTACTTCGGGGCATTCCCCTGGTAAAATGTTTACAAGCTTTCGGGGCATTCCCCCGGATAAATAATAAACTGAGGGACAACCTCTAACCTCATAAGAAACGGAAAATTCTAAAGATTGCCTACCCAGGTGTGGTCGGCCTAAGGTATGCTCCTAGCGATCAAATTAAAAATAAAGCAAATAAAGAAATAACAACAATCATCTTAAGCTCAAATCATTTTAATTTGTAGTTACCAGGCGTAACCGATATGTCTTGTGAATCCCAAACCTTCTTTTATGTTAACCCCAATCACCCCCACTGCCCACAAACCAATTTAACCCATGAACAAAGATTACTCTATTTCCTACTATTTAGCCTCAAATTTATTTTAGTTCATTAAGGCATCATCTGCAACCCATTAGCTGATAATCCCGGTATATCCAACCCAAAGAAATTCAATCGGTAACTCAAATAATTATATCATATCAATGTACTCTAGCTAATCAGTAATAAATCATGGGTGACTCAATAAAACTAACGCCTAATTAATGTAATTCAAGGCAAAGTATTTGATAAGAATGGACTTCAAGGTGTGACACCATTTAGTTACAATAATAGTGGTACGAACAAGAGCCGGAACCGGAAAAAACTCGAGCACCGAAACGAACAATCCTGATACCTCTTTGTCGCTCAAATATTTTTGTAAGGGTTTTTGAAACTTGAATGGGTTGGTAGAGTTTGTTAGAGCTTCTGGTGGCTGTGCAGCAGTAGCTGCAGCCAAACGATTTTTGAAGAGAAAAATTCACTAGCAAGCTGAAGTAAAAGGGAAAGAGTGAAAGAATACGAGTATGGCCGGAGAAGGAGAGGAATATGCTCTTGTTTTCTTTTGCGGCTTTGTGCGTGTTGCTTTCCCTTCTACTCTTACCTATATCCCTTTCTCATCTGTTCCCCTCCTTGTTCGTGCGTGATTCTCCCCTCCCCCCCCCCCAAAAAAAACCCCTGCTTCGCTCTTTCTTTTTTGCAGCTAGGTGGTGGCGGCTAGATTCTCAAGTCCTAGGAATAGGGTTTGAAGAAAGATGTGGGTTTTTTATGGTTCGGGGATTTAATGTAAGCTTCACACCCTTTTTTCACCTTATTAACTCCTTTAAATAGATAAAAGCGATTTTAAAAGCTCGAAAGGGTTTCAATTATGAAAAGTGACAAAATTGTATTTTAAAAGAGTGTTCAGAGTCCCCACCTAACATTTTATTTCAGTGTTTCAGGCCACCGTTTAGACATAATTTTATTTCAAAACACGTTTGACTCCAAACTGACTGCACCAAAGATTCTGATTAAGGGGGACTCGGGGAGAAAATGTTAGACATTCCCCGAATTCCGTAACTAGTACTATTGCTTATTTGATCTAGTCGGCTTTTGAGAATATTCTAATTAAGGTAAAACACACAAAAAAGAAAAACAAGCATAAAAGAGGTTTGAGGTTGTCCCCACCTAAATAAAAAGAAAACAAAAGAAGAAATAAAAAAAATAAAATACTGAAGTTCTATTCTATGCTTCCTCACGTCATCCCGTCTTTGGACTTCATTTACATGTGCTTTGGGGTATTCTCCCGATAAAATATTTACAAGCCTTCGGGGCATTTCCCAGATAAATAATAAACTAAGGGACAACCTCTAACCTCATAAGAAATGAAAAATTCTAAAAATTGCCTACCCAGGTGTAGTCGGCCTAAGGCATACTTCTAGCAATCAAATTAATAAGAAAGCAAATAAAGAAATAACAAAAATCATCTTAAGCTCAAATCATTTTAATTTGTAGTTATCAGGCGTAACCAATATGCCTTGTGAATCCCGAACCTTCTTTTATGTTAACCCGAATCACCCCCACTGCCCATAAACTAATTTAACCCTTGAACAAAGATTACTATATTTCCTACTATTTAGCCTCACATTTATTTTAGTTCATTAAGGTTGTTTAACCAAAAATAAGACTTTTGGCCAAAATCTAATTTTAGAAGAAAACGGGTTACTAATAACCAAATTATACTTCACTTTCACAATGATATCAAAAGAAATTAATAAAAATAACTTAGGAAATAATTGATAGACAAATTGCAAAGTCAAGGTAGAGAATTTTGAGAAAACAGAAAAGTAAAGAGTATATTTCAATATTGCCTCCAATCTGTCCCAACAAATAGAATTAAGTGTCCTTATATAGGAATATACAATAGTAACAATTTTTTTCCACATAATTTAGGTTGATTATTGGCATTAATGATATTAATTGCTCATTATCTCGGATATCCATAACTGACGTATTTGTTGCTATAAATGCCTCATATCTGTCCCGATTCCTCTTCCTTATTTACTTCCGGTTCATGTATCTTTCCCTCTTTTTACTCTTTATTCATTCTGTCCTCATTTATTCTTTGCCAAGTAATAGGCCTGGTTCTCTTTTCCGTACCGTCTCGTGGGTATTTCTTCACTTGCCTTCTCTTCTCTATCAATTAAGAAAACCACTTGTTGTCATATCATTATTCTATGTGTCATGTCATGTCAGCATTCCAATATTCCACGTGTAACACTTTTACACCACCAAGACAGATAGTCCCCCCACTTTACTGAATATTCGGAAAAGTGGAAAGTTTTTATGGCGGAAATTCCCTGCCGCCATGTGACGACCCGACCGGTCGTCTTAAGAATTAATGCCTGATCCCCTATTAACTGCTTTTCCTGAGTTTATTTCTGCTATTTTAATTTGCCGGGATGTTCCGTTTTGCGTTTCGGAGAGTTTTGGGACACTTAGTCCCTAAATAAGAGCTTGGAAAGGTGATCGTAGTTGGAATAGTGTGAAGACAACCTCAGAATGGAAATCTGATGGTTCCGTTAGCTCTGTTGGGTGATTTCGGGCTTAGGGACATGATCGGATTGTGTTTTGGAGGTCCGTAGCTAATTTAGGCTTGAAATGCCGAAAGTCGAATTTTTGAAGTTTCCGATCCGATTGTGAGATTTTGATCTACGGGTCAGAATGGAATTCTGAAAGTTGGAGTAGCTCCGTAGTGTTGAATGTGACGTGCTTACAAAATTTCAGGTCATTTGGACGAGATTTGATAAACTTTTGATCGAAAGCATAATTTAAGAGTTCTTGGAGTTCTTAGGCTCGAATCCTATGTTAAATTGGTGATTTGATGTTGTTGTGAGCATTCCGAAGTTTTGAACAAGTTTGAATGATGTTATGGGATGTGTTGGTACATTTGGTTTGAAGTACCGGGGGTTCGGGTGAGTTCCGGGCAGGTTCCGGGATGTTTTAGGAGTTACAGACCTCTGAACCCACCAGTGCGGTCCGCACAGGATTTTGTGTTGCCGCGGTGGGGGCTTGCGGCCGCACAAAATCCAATGCGGTCCGCGGTGAGAATAGTTTCACTAGTCTGACTTCGTAAGCTTATATCGTTTGATTTACAAGGAACTTTGAGATGATTTAAAAACGAAAGTTGTAACCCTTCGTGTCTAGTTTCCAGAAAGGTGAAACAATCATAATTTGGACATCTGTAGAGAAGGTTATGGCCAAAATACTAAAATCTGTCACTGCAGTCAAATCCACCGCAGACAACACTGGTTTTTGTGTGGTCAGCGGTGATTTTTGTGCGGTCAGCAGTGGTGAAAATCCGGGAGGTGCACTATAAATACGAGGTTTAGGGTTTTATTTCATACTTTGACCTTGAGAGCTCGATTTTTGGCAATTTTTCGAAGGTTTTTCAAGAAATTCATTGGGGTAAGTGATTCTAACTCGGATTTGGCTAGAGTACATGAATTTATCATTGAATTCATCAATTAATTCATGATTTGGGATGGAATTTGGGAAGAAAATTGTGAAATCTTTCAAAAATGTAAAATGATGATTTGAAGGACCAAATGGTATCAGAATTGGATAATTTTGGTATGGTTAGACTCGTGAGGGTATGAGAATTCTGAAAATGTAAATTTTACCTGATTTCGAGATGTGGGCCCGAGGGGCATTTTGGTCATTTACCTAATTTCGCGTGTTAGCTTAGAATTTAATTGCAAAATCAGTTACTTGAAGTGTTGTTTACATTATAAAATTGAATTGAATAGATTTGGGCCATTTGGAGTCGAGTACTCATGCCATGAACGTGGTCTCAGGTTGATTTTGAGCCGGTTTGAGGTAAGTGGCTTGTCTAACCTTGTGTGGGGGACTTTCCCCTTAGGAATGGTATTGTGATAATTGAAATACCTTGTACGTGAGGTGATGAGTGCATACTTGTGCTAATTATTGAAAATCCGATTTTCATTAAGTAACTTTAATTGTGTTTTCCCTTTCTATATTTATTCTACTTGCACTTTTAAACCTGTTGTTAGTTAGAGAAACATGTCGAATTGATTTAATTGCTTTATTTGCTTTAACTGCCTTATTTGTATTACGTGAAGCATGCTAGATTAAATTGTCTGTGTTACCTTGTTATGAAGTTGAGTTTATTTGAGTATTCCTTGTACCATTGTTGTGTGTTTTACTTTGGGAATACGGGGCGGCATCCTGGGAGATCCCCTGTACGCATTTACGATTTGAGCTGAAGTGCGGGATACCAAGAGATCCCTATCATACATTGAGGATACCAAGAGATCAAGAGATCCCTATCATACATTGAGGATACCAAGAGATCCTCGAGATACCAAGAGATCCCTATCATACATTGAGGATACCAAGAGATCCCTAGCATATATTGAGGATACCGAGAGATCCTCCGGATACCAAGAGATCCCTAGCATATATTGAGGATACCGAGAGATCCTCGGGATACCAAGAGATCCCTAGCATAGATTGAGGATACCGAGAGATCCTCGGGATACCAAGAGATCCCTGGCATATATTGAGGTTACTAAGAGATCCTCGGGATACTGAGAGATCCCCAGTTATTTCCTTGTGATTGTTTTGCCTCTATTTCAGTTATTGAATTCCTTGTTTTCCTGTATTAAATTATTATCGTTAGTTTTCAACTGTATTGCTTATTTATATTGTCATGCCTTATATTCTTTATTTTATCTCAGTAGGGCCCTGACCTTCCTTGTCACTACCCGACCGAGGTTAGGCTTGACACTTACTGAGTACCACTGTGGTGTACTCATGCCCTTTCTGCGCATATTTTTCATGTGCAGATCCATGTACCTCTGCTCAGACTCACTATCCTTGAGGCGAGGCGCTCTGTAGAGACTTCAAGGTATATCTGCCGCGTCCGTAGACTGAGGAGTCCCTCTCTATCTTAGTGTAATAATGTAGCCCTTCAATATTTCCCTTTATTAGACATTTCTGGAGTTAGGGCTTCTTATGTATCTCTTAGCTTGTGATTCGTGGGTTTCCGGGTCTTGGATTTAGGTATGGGTTTTGAGATTTAAATATGGTGTATGCCGAGCAACTCATTTAAACACTATTATTACCTTATTTCTGTTTTAAATTGTTTTACTTCCGCAAAAAATTGGTTTTTCTTTCGCAATTTGGGCTTACCTAGTCGTAGAGACTAGGTGCTGTCACGATGGTTCACGGAGGGCGAACTGGGGTCGTGACACGTTGTTTTTTCAAATGCAATCATACCTCCTTCTAAACCGATGCGATACATATCACTTCCATTTAATGATCATGCCACGTGGCTTTTGCTAATTGTTTCTTCAGTTCCTCAGCGCTTTTTAGGGCTTTTCTGCAGTCGCATCAGTCACGAAGTGACGGTTCCATTATGGCGCTTTATAATGACCATAATAGTCGTGTCTTCTTATAGATACCTCACCCCTTTTTGACTTCCTGAAGCCTTTCCTCCTTCGTCCTCTTGTCTTACACTTTGCTGTATTTTTTCCTTATTCTTCTTTAGATAATCATGTCTTCTCCTGATCCTCACAAAATTGTAATTGTCGACGAGTTTGTTTCTTCTAATGTCCCTACTAGAAGTAGAAGGGGTGGTAGGCTGCGTAGCCTTGGTTCTATTTCTAACCGTGGTTCCCTCTCTCAAAGTAGTGCTGTCAATCCGTCTTCTTCTAGACCTAGGATCCTATAACCCCAAGTTCTTCTTCTAGAGATAAAGATTCAACTGAAGCTTTATGTGAACCCACTGTCGATGAAATTGTCCCTCAAGAGTTTTCCTTTGTAACTGATTGCGAATCTATGAAGAGTCAAGTTTCTTCCACGGCTTCCCTTAGTCGTGTTGACCGTTACCCAACTTTGATTACTAATGGTCTTCTCGCTCTCGTTCGAAGAGAATGTTATTGGAAACCTGACTTCCCAATTTTAGTTCCAGGTGCCAACCAGAGAATAACTTTATATCAGACTGGTTATTCCTTCGTATACACATATCCCTTTACCATAGGCTTTAAACCTCATATTGATCCAGCGATCATTGAACTCTTCCATTACTTCAATGTGTGCTTAGGACATATTGGTCCTATTGTTTGGAGAGCTATTACATGCCTCAGTTATTTGTCGAACTTGGCTTCTATGCCTTTTACTTTCTGTCATCTACTTTATTTTTACTCCCTAAATTATTTTGTGAAGTCCCTTATAGCCAGCAGTAATAGAGTATTAATTCGCCCTGAAGATGATAGAGACCGTGGCTGATATGACCGCTTCATTGCTGCTCTCACTAGTACTCTTGTGGGTGAACAAAAGATGCCTTTTCCAAAAAAATAGAATTCTGCACGTAAGTACTTTTACCTTGTCTTTTTCCTTTCTCAAAAAAGATACTCATGTATTATCGTGCCTACTCTTTCAGCAACCATGGAAGTTTTTGAAGAGATTCCTAACTTTCGTGCTTGGGTAGAGAATTTACAATCTGTTGCCCCTATGGAGAGCAGATCTTGGAAATATCTCTCACAAAGATTCAACTGGAAAGTTAAGACACACGGTACTTTTCTCGCGTAGTCTTTTTCTTTCTCTCTTTTTCTAACTTAAGAGTTTCTTACCATGCCTTTTTTCCTTTGCTAGGATATCCTATTCATGGCATCAGTCCTATTTCTGTTTCATCCACAAGACTTACTGTGAGTCTTGCTCAAGAAAGAATTTTGAGCTCTTCTTCAAAAACAAAGGTTGATAGATCCCGTGGCTCTGAGGATGACGAAGAACTAGAAGAGGGTTCTTTAGTTCGTAATCCCCGAGTCAGGAGATGCGTTATTTCTGATTATGAAGTTACCCCTCCATCAAGCTTCGTTCCCTCTAGACCTTTGGATGATCCAGAAAGTGCCATGTTAGTGATCTCTGATGAAGAAGTGAATGATCCCACCCTGCTTCTGTTGAAACAATTATTTACTCGTGGCTTTGGAAGTGAGGAAGCCTTTGAACCCGTTTCTGAGGAGTTTCCCCTTACCAATTTTCCAACGTCAGTCCCTAATTATCCTCGAGTTCCCTTACCTGAAGTTGCTGCTGATGCTCCCCCGGTGACTGCTTTCACCACATCTGCAATTTCAGTTGCTACTACTTCTCACATAGAATTTGATCCTTCCGGTAGCAAGAAGGCGATGAAGAAAATCGTTGTTGAGGTTCCTAAAGGTAGGAACTTATTGAAGAAGTTGGGTCAAGCCAACGTATGGTTGAAGCCTTTTCTCGGTCCTATGGAGAAGGCAAAGTTGGAGAGTCATAGTTCGTTGACTTGGATGAACGATGTTGTTCATTCATCTATGAAGATTCGAGTTTGATTTTATTCCTTCTTTCTTCTCTTTTCATTTTATCCATAACCCCCTTTTTATAGATCAATTTGATAGGTACTGAACTAATGAAAAGGATCGTCCATGCTGACCAACAAATTATTGATTACCGCACCGAGGCTGATAATTGGAAAGAGCAATTTAAAGGTCTTCAACTGAAGAAGGAAGTGTTAGCAGAGGAGAATGATGCCTTTGTGATGACCCGACCAGTCGTCTCATGAGTTACCGCTCCATTTTTCCCCATTTCTGCTTCTTTATGCTTTGTTTATCCGTGTTATGTGGTATCAGGTTGGTCGGATCGAATCCGGAATGGTTTTGGTAGTTTTAGAGTTAGAAAAGTCAATCGAGATTTGACTTATTGGGAAATGACCTAGGAGTGCGGATTTTATGGCTCGGATATCTTCGTTAGGTGATTTGGCACCTAAGAGTGTGTCCGGTGTAGAATTAGGCTTGAACTAGCAAAAGTTAGTTTTTAGCGATTTCTGGTCAGCAGTGGAAAATAGGCTATCGGGGTCAGAATAGAATTCCGACAGTTGGAACAGGTTCATAATGTCATTTTGGATATGTCTGCAAAAGTTCAGGTCAATCGGAGTTGTTTTGGATAGTTTCGACGTCGTTGGTGGAATTTAGGAATTTCAAAGTTCATAGGCTTGAATTTGATGTGATTTTGGTGTTTTGTTGTTGTTTTTGATGTTTCGAAGGCTCGACTAAGTGCAAATGATGTTATGGGACGTGTTGTTATATTTGTTGAGATTTCCGAGGGCCTCGGGTGGATCTCGAAAGGTTAGCGGATCAATTTAGACTAGAAGAAAAGTTGTTGCATTTTTTCACAGCAGCATGAACAGTAACTCGGGTGAACAACAACATGATTTTAAATGCTGTTCTGAGGGTATGAAACCCCGGATTATACAACGTTTGGCTTTGTTGAGGTGACACACATGCTAGATGATGAGCGTGGGGTTGTGCACCGTTGGCGATTGTGACTTAGTCCACCCCGAATGACTATTTTTCTGTATATTTGGTAGCTAATTGTTTGATATTATTATACGTTGGGCTAAATGCCATATTTGGGATTCGTGCCAACTGTTGAACCCTTAGGGGATCGTTAATGATATTTTCCTCACTGTTTGATTTCATACTTGTGCCTAGTTATGCCAAATCTTTCGATGTTTTCAAAACTCAGCTATGTTAATCTGTTTTAGAAACCTTAAATGATGTTTTAAAGATATTTTGAGCTGAGATGCATATTTTTACTATTTCCCGAAGGGCTTATGAGATTCTGACTGAGTAAGGCCGAGGGCCTGTATTGTGAGGATACTTTTGGGTCGGGCTGCACGCCGCAACAGTGATACACTAATTATGATAATGAGGTCGAGGGCCTGAGATTGTACGCCACGAGGTGGCTTGATATTGATATGAGGCTGAGAGCCTATGTATGATGCCACGAGATGGCTTGATATTGCGCTTGGTCCGTAAGGGGCCCCTCCAGGAGTTTTCACACCCCCAGTAAGTGCGGGTAGCCATTGTGACATGAGATATAGCCCGAGGGGCTGGTATTGTTCTGTGATATTGCCCAAGGGGCTGATTTGATGTTATTGTGCCCGAGGGGCAGTTCTTATGTGTTTACCATTCCTAGTTGTTTTTCCTATCTATTGTTGACTGCTTAAAAAGGTATTTTTATGAGATTTCATTGTTAAATTGTGTTACTGATTTTGTTATGGCTCTGATAGCTAAATGTTGTGTTTAACGTGATTTTATATCGTTCAGTCTTCATTTATTCTTATTACTCACTGAGTTAAAAGTACTCACTTTACTCCCTGCACCTCTGTATGCAGATTCGGGCGCTACAGGTCCTGCTACTGAGGGTTGACAGTTCCAGCAGATCTTCGGAGGTTTACTAGATAGCTGTTTGGCGATTCGCAGCCCAATGCAACCTCCCTTTATCTTATTTCTTTTCGGATTCAGTTATTTAGTGGTGGAGTAGACTTTCAGACTGGTAGTATTGTTTTAGATGCTCATGACTGGTGACACCCCGATGTCGGGCTGTGTTGGATTTATTTCTGCAAATTATACTGTTAAATGCTTATTTTGGGATTTTATTTCTGATTAAAGACTTAGTAATTATCATTTTAATTGATTAAAGTGAATTGGAAGTGAGTCGGCTGGCCTTATCTTCACGAGAGACGCTATCACAACCGGGTTAGGTTTAGGGTCGTGATAGCCTTAGAGCAACAAATGCAAATAATCGTTGCTAAGTTAGCGATTATAAAGGCTTCTTCAAGTCAAGTTGGTAAGGAAAAGGATATTCTTGAGTCCTTATTTGCTTAGCAGCTTTCGAAGGCAACCGAAGAGATAAAGAGTTTGAGGGAACTCCTTAACCAGATAGAGACTTACCTAGGAGAGTTGGTTCAAACACTTACTCAAACTCAAGAAGATCTTTGTGCCTCTACTGATAAGATTAAATTTTTGGAAAGTTACCTTACCCCTTTGAAGGCAACTTTTGATTCTTCCAAAATAGAGAAGGAAGAGTTGATAACCGAGATTGATTAGTGAGAGAAAGATTATGAGGCTCTCGAGGATAAGCTATCACTTAAAGTGAGTATGGCTTTTTTGAATACTCTCCTCGAGACTCTAATGGAAGTCAACCAGGAGGATTTTGACCTTAACGCTGAGATTGCTAAAGTTAAAGGGGCAATTGAAAAAAATCAGCAAAGCCAAAGCTTTCCTTCACCTAAAGGTGAAGATCCCGAAGATGATGGACTTGCTTCTAGTGAAGCTAATATTCAAGCATCTTCTTCTCAAGCTGACCCCTCTACTTTCGTCAATGATGCTCCCGTTGCTGATGTTCCAGTAGATGATGCCTCCTAATATTTTTTGTTACTTGATTGTTTTATTTAGAACTTTTTGGTGGGAAGTTTTTCTTTTCTTTTTTTGGAATGGTTGTTGGTTTACCCCTATCTTGTTCTGGGGTTTGATGACAAACAAGTACTTTGTTTTTACAAAGTTTAATATATAAATCTCGGCTTTCTTTTCCGCCTATTTTGATGTTTGAGTTTTGTTCCACTCTTTGACATTCAATCTTGTATTAAAAATGCTTTAACAGTACGTGATTTTGATAGACACAAAATTTTTATAAAAGAGGGCCCTTTTATAAGCGACACTGATGAAGATGACGTCTCATCTTCATATTGGTGTAAATATATGAAATAAGTAGAAAAAGAAATAATTTGAGGAAGTTTTATGCTTTGAACTTTCAAATTTTGTACATCATTCTTCAGTTATGCAATACAACATTTACGACTCTTTCACAACTGCTTTATTTGTAACAGGTTTCAAAATTCCGGGTCTATTATCTCGTGACTAATTATTGATCTTAACCTATCTAATAAGAACTTGGGGTATATCTTGTATCCATATTGTGTCCTTTTTGCGAGTTTTACACCTTCTCAAGGTTTCTTCAAAGGTTTTGATTCAGGCTTGATTTTTGGCTCTTAGGCTGATTCAGGCTTGAATTCTGACTTTTTGTCTTCTTTGCCTCTCTTTCTCTCTCTCTCTCTCTCTATATATATATATATATATGTATATATATAATCCCCCCGTGTTAGAGCTTTGAAGTATGAAATCTCAAGCACTGGATTGTTTCTTCCTTTTGGTCCATTCCCTGAAAAAAAATACACACGGGACTCGGAGGTATACATTTAGATGATGACTGCCTAACTCTTTTTCTCCATCAGAAAGGTTGTAACCTAGACCGTAAATAATTCAGTATTCCTCGTGTCTTTCGGGTCTAATATCATCATTTGGTACGGGCTAACTTTTTGCCAGTCATCTAAAGTGGTTAGTATACTTAGAAAGAACAAAAATAAAATCATATTTGAGTGATACCTGACCATGGGTACTTCTTTTGCCTAGAAGTAATACTTCTTTAAATGAACAACATTCCAATTTGATGGTAGTACTTTGCCTTCCATGGTTTCCAACTCATATGCTCCCTTTCCAGCGATGCTTCAAATTCTATTGGGTCCTTCCCAATTTGGACTCAACTTCCCTGCATTAGCTGCTTTTGTTGATTGAAAAAACTTTTTGAGGATGAAGTCCCCAATCTTGAAGTATCTAAGATGAGCTTTCCGGTAGTAGTATGGCTCAATAATTTGTTTCTGAGCCGCCATTCTTATTAGAGCTGCTTCTCTCCTTTCTTCAAGCAAATCTAAATTTATTCGCATCTCTTCCTCATTTGATTCCTTAATTTCTTGTGTATATCTTGTACTTGGTTCACCTACTTCAACTGGAATTAAGGCTTCAGCACCATTAACAAGTGAAAATGGAGTCTCTCTCGTACTTGTCTTTGCTGTCGTTCGATAAGCCCATAAGACTCCTCGTAGCACTTCAGTCCACTTGCCTTTTGACTCCTCTAATATTTACTATAAGTTATTAACAATAACCTTATTTATCGATTCGGCTTATCCAATGGCCACAGGGTGGTAAGGTGTGGAAGTTATCCTTTTAATCTGCCAGCTCTGAAAAAATCCTGTGATTTCGTGCCTATGAATTGCGGGCCATTATCACATATGATTGTTTTTGGAACTCCAAACCGGCATATAATGTTTTGCCAAATAAATTCCCTTACATCCTTCTCCCGCACATGTTTGAAGGCTTATGCTTCTACCAATTTGGTAAAATAATCTGTTAATACTAATAAAAAATGTACCTTTCCTTTAGCTTGTGGCAGTGGACCCACGACATCAATCCCCCACTTCATAAAAGTCCATGGTGAAATATCCGGATGTAATAGCTCCGTTGGGAGATGCATGTTATTGCCATATCATTGGCATTTGTCACACTTGGCCACAAAACTTTCCGTATCTTCTTCCACTTTTAGCTAATAATATCCTGCTCTTATTAGAGTTTTTACCAAGGATCTTCATCCTGCGTGATTTCCACAATGTCCCTCATATATGTGACGACCCGACCAGTCGTCTCATGAGTTACCGCTCCGTTTCCCCTATTTCTGCTTCTTTATGCTTCATTATCCGTGTTTAATGGTATCAGGTTGGTCGGATCGTATCCGAAATGATTTTGGTAAGGTTTGAGACACTTAGTCTCTTTTAAGGGAGTTTGAGTTGGAAAAGTCAATCGGATGTTGACTTATGTGTTAGAGGGCTCGAATGCAAGTTTCGATGGTTCGGTTAGCTTCGAGAGGTAATTTATGGCTTAGGAGTATGATCGGAATGGGTTTTGGAGGGTAGGAGTAGTTTTAGGCTTGAATTGGCAAAGTTGATATTTTGGCAATTTTTGGTTGGTAGGCGAGAATTTGATATACGGGTCGGAATGAGATTCCGAGAGTTGTAGTAGCTTCGTCGTGTCATCTGGGATGTGTGTTTAAATTTCCAGGTCATTCGGACGTGGTTTGATTGGGTTTTTAATCGAAAGCATATTTCGTAAGAATTTTAGAAACTTAGGCTTGAATCTGATGTGATTTGGTAGATTTGATGTTGTTTGAGGCGTTTTGATGATTGGAACAAGTTTGAATAAGGTATTGGGTTATGTTTGTGCTTTTGGTTGAGGTCCTGGGGGCCTCGGGATGATTTCGGGTGGTTAATGGAAAAGTTGGAGTTTTGTTGCAGCAACTGAATTTGCTGCTTCTGGTATTTTCGCACCTGCGGATTGGGGACTGCACGTGTGCGTGATCTATCGCAGAAGAAAAAAAGGGCCAGATGAGCAGAGACCACAGAAGCGGTATGGGGACCGCATCTGCGATGTCGCAGATATGATGTAGGCTAGGTAAGTGAATTCCGCAGAAGCGGGTCTTGGACCGTAGATGCGGAAAATCCTGGGCAGAACATATAAGTTATTTCATTTCGCGAGATTTAGCTATTTCACCATTTTTGACTTCGGCTTGGGAGATTCTTGGGCGATTTGAGAGGGGGATTTCACGAGAACTTCATTGAGGTAAGGAATTTGGACCTAAAACTCGTTCCTATGCTATTAATTCATGGATTAGGGCTAGAAATTATGAAAATCAAAGGTTAAAATTGGGGAAACTAGGGCTTTAGAACTTAGGCCTTTAATTGTGGATTTGAAGGACCATTTGGGGTCGGATTTGAGAACTTTTGACATGTATGAACTCGTGGGGAGATAAGGAATCTATTGATGTGAAAATTTTCAAATTTCGAGATGTGGGCCCGGGGGTCGGGTTTGGTAATTTCAGGATTTATGCCCTTTGTTGATTGTTTTTGCTTGGGCTTTGTTCCCTAAGCATATGTTGACGTACTCGTTCTGATTTTGGATAGATTCGACGCACATGGAGGCGATTCGAGGGGAAAAGGCGTCGCGAGCTAGAGATTTAGCCGGTTCGAGGTGAGTAATGATTGTAAATGATGCTTTGAGGGTTTGAAACCCCGGATTTGTACATCGTAGTGCTATATTGAGGTGAGACACACACTTGATGACGAGCGTGGGGTCATGCACTATTGGAAATTGTGACTTGGTCCGTCCCGATTGATGATTTTACTGCGTATTTGATTGAAAACTATTTGTTATCATCATTATTTGGGTTGAATGCCATATTTGGGCCTAGTGCCAACTATTTGAACCCTTCGGGGATTTTTATTGATATTTCCTCGTTGTTTTGACTTTACACTTGAACTCAGTCCTGTTATTTTTCACTGTTTTGATGCTCAACCATGTTTACTCTGTTTTAAGACTTAAATGATATTTTAAATGATGTTTGGGCTGAGAAACACTGTTTACTATTGCCCGAGGGGCTTGTAAGTATTTTTGACTGAGTAGGGCCGATGGCCTAGTTGTGAGGAAACACTGATACTGATTTGAGGCAGAGGGCCTGAGATATATGCGCCACGAGGTGGCATGATTGATATGAGGTCGAGGGCCTAGTTTTGATGCCAAGAGATGGCTTGTTATTGCGCTTGGGCCGTAAGGGGCCCCTCTAGGAGTCTGCACACCCCCAGTGAGCGCGGGTACCAATTGTGATGTGAGATTGAGCCCGAGGGGCTGGTATTGTTCTATGATGTTGCCCGAGGGGCAGATTTGTTGATACTGTACCCGAGAGGCAAACTTCTATTTGTTTACTCTACCTTAATTACCTGTCAATTACTTGTTTATTTGTTGAAAGAGGATTTTACTTGACTTTCCACTGTTGTACTGCTTTTAATTGGTTTTACTGCTTCATTATAGAATGCCTTGTGCCTTACGTGTTTTCTTACTTTCAGTCGTTATTTACATTTGTTACTCACTGAGTTGGAGTACTCACTTTACTCCCTGCACCCCTGTGTGCAGATTCAGGCGTTGCAGATCCAGCTAGTGCGAGTTGAGAGCTCCCGGCGGACATTCGGAGTTCACAAGGTAGTTGCTTGACGTCCGCAGACCCGTGTTTCTCCATCTTTATCATTTCTATCTCATATCAGACTTTTGTACTAGTTGTAGACCTTTCAGACTTGTGTTAGGTTTTATAGATGCTCATGACTAGTGACACCCCGGTTAGGGCTGTATTGGGTTGTAATTCTACACTTTATTGACATTATCCGCTACTTAGTATTGCTATATTATGTTTTAGACTACTTTTATGTTATTTAACTGTTTAAAAAGTGAATTGGGTTTAAGTGGTTGGCCTTGTCTTCACGAGAGGCGCCATCACGACTTGGTTCGGGTTTAGGGTCGTGACAATGTACTTCTCTCATCACATATTCTGTTTGAGAAAGTCCTAGACATCTTGGTAAAGGTCCTCCGAGCATCTTTCGATACAGGTTTCTACGAACCAAATAGTAACGGGCAGCTTTTCGTCGAAGTGACTGATCCTTTTTCTTGTCTTTAGGTAGAATTCCATACTGCAGAAAGTTAACAAACTCGTTTCTCCAATCCCAAGTTAAATTATTTAAATTTACCTCATTTTTATCTTGGTCAAGTGCCAAATGAAACAAATGTATTACAGTAGCATTTTCTGCATTCGTTACTTCTGCAATAGATGCAATATTAGCTAGTGCATCTGCTTCCACATTTTTCTCCCTGGGTATTTGCACGATTTTCCATGATTGTAATTGTCGTGATTTTTCCAAATATTGTTGCATTCGTACCTCCCTAGCTATGTAAGTCCACTGCATCTGGTTAACTACTAGTTGCGAATCACTTTTGATTATAATCCGCTCTATTTCGAGTTCCCGTGCCAGTTCCAGACCTGCAATTACAGCCTCGTACTTTGCTTCATTGTTAGTAATGGGATGACACTTTATTGCTTGTCTTATGATTTCCCCCGAAGGTGGGATTAGAACAATACCTAAATTTGCCCCTTTAACATTCGAGGAGCCATCAGTAAATAGGGTCCAAGTACCCGGATTAGATCCGGTGAATGCCTATAGTTCCTTTTCTGCTTCAGGAACTATTCCTACGCTGAAATCTGCCACAAAATCTCCTAAAACTTGTGATTTTATCGCAGTTCTAGGTTGGTATACGATATCGTATTCATTGAGTTCTACATCCCATTTAGCTAACCTACCTGATAGTTCTTCCTTATGCAATATATTTCTTAGGGGATAAGCGGTCAATACAGAGATAGGATGACATTGAAAATAATGCCTCAACTTCTAGATGCCATAATTAATGCTAAAGCAAGTTTTTTTAAGTGAGGATATCGAGTTTCAGCATCCAACAAAGATTTGCTAACATAATAAATTGGAGATTGTTTACCTTTATCTTCTCGTACCAATACTGCACTTACCGCCATTTCTGACACGGCAACATAGATGAGTAGCCTTTTTCCATCCTTCGGTTTAGCCAGTAGGGGTGAATTTGACAAATATGCTTTTAGATTTCTGAGAGCTTGTTGACATTCATCAATCCACTCAAATTGGTTTTACTTTTTCAATACTGAAAAGAACTTAAAACTTTTCTCCGAGGATTGGAAATAAATCTTTTCAAAGCTGTTATCCTACCTGTCCATCTCTGCACCTCTTTTTTGCTCGTGAGTATGTCTGGTATCTCCTCAATGGCTTTTATCTGTGCAGGGTTTACTTCAATATCTCGATTAGAAATAAGAAAACCTAAAAACTTACCTGAAGCCACGCCAAAGGCACATTTTTCTAGATTTAACATGCGAAGAATCTAAAAAGTGTCCGACAAATACGGGATATGATCTCCTGCCTGTGCTGATTTGACTAGAATATCATCAATGTAGACTTCCATAGTCTTTCCCAGATGTCTTGAAACATTTTTGTTACCAATCTTTGGTATATGGATCCATCATTTTTTAGACCAAAAGACATGACTTTATAATAGTAAGTCCCTCTATCTGTGATAAAGAAAGTTTTTTCTTCATCTAAAGGGTCCATCTTTATCTAGTTATACCCTGAATAGGCATCTAAAAAACATAACAACTCATAACCTGGAGTAAAATCAACTAGTTGATCTATGTGCGGTAAAGGGAATGAATCTTTAGGACAAGCTTTATTTAAGTCAGTGTAATCTACACAAACTCACCATTTTCCATTGTTTTTTGGTACTACTACAGTATTAGCTAGCCAGTTAGGATATTTTACCTCTCGTATTGACCTAATTTTTAAAAGTTTTTGTACCTCATCCTGGATCACCTGATTTTTGAATGATCCTTGCTTCCATTCTTCTTTTTGACAAGTGGATATGATGGATTTTCATTTAGCTTGTGGGTCATCATCTCCGGTGGTATACTTGTCATATCTGAATGCGACCAAGCAAAGCAATTTGCGTTAGCTTGTAAAAATTTGACAATTTTAGCTTTCATTCTTGGGCTTAGCTTCATTCCAACATAAACTTTTCTATCTGGCCACTACTCGGAAAGTGTGATAGCCTCGAGTTCTTCAATTGTTATTTTGATGTTTTTATTCTCTTCAGGCTCTTGAATGACATTAGGTCTTGAATATACATCTGTCTGTCCTGAACTGTTTTCAGTTGAGGTTTGTGTTCTTATGTCCTCAACTGAATTCTGTAGTTTCTATTTCTTATTTGCATCATCATTGCACAGGAAACTTAATAACTTGATGTAAAGTAAACGGTACAACATCCATATCATGAATCTACGACCTGCCAAGAATCATATTATAAGCCATGTCCATGTCTATCACTTGAAATTTTGTGTCCTTGACAACTCCTTCTGCAAATGTGGTAAGCACCATTTCCCCTTTTGTTACAACGTTTGAATTATCGAATACAGATAAGGTACGTGCTTTCAGCACCATCTTGTCATCAGCTTGCATCTCATTTACCACTCTCAGAAGAATAATATTTATGGAGTTACCTGGATCAATCAAAACTTGTTTCACATTAGTATCATGTACAAGTAAAGATATTGCCAGTGCATCATTGTGAGGGATTATCAAGCCATCTGCATCTGCATCATCAAACATTATATTGTCTTCCTCCAAAACTTGGCGAACTCGTTTCACATGGGTAACCGTGACTTTTGATGTCTTCTTTGCAGTCGTATATGTCACACCATTTACCTCTTCTCCCTCGCTTATCACGTTAACGTTCTTTTTGGTGATGGAGGTTTCGGAGGCTCTTGTCTATTCTTCATATAAGATTGCTTACTTTTCTCACTAAACAAGTTAGTTAAATAACCTTGTTTTAACAAATGCTCTACTTCACCTTGTAATAATCTGTAATCTGCTGTTTTATAGCCATGGTCATTATGAAACTCGCACCAGAAATCTGGATTTCTTATGCTAGGGTTTGATCTCATTTCTTTCGGCCATCGCACCTTATCTCCCATACTCCTTAGAAGAGCTACGAACTCAGAAGTGCTAATATTGAAACTGTAATCGCCAATCCTTGCATTTGTATTAGCATTATTGCCTTGCGCATATTGCCTTTTTCCGAACTTGGATAATGAACCGACATCTCTATGCCTTGATCTAGAATCATACCATACGTTTTCTTATTTAGACCGTAAAGCCCGTCCTGCAGGTCCCGTCATACATCCTTTTTACACGCTGAGAGGGATATAAGGGAGTTTCTCCAATTAAAGTGACAAAAACCGAAAAAGGATTATTTATTTAAAATTTAGAGTCACCACTTGGGATAATTTATGGTGTCCCAAGTCACCAGTTTAAAATCCCGAATCGAGGAAGTTTGACTCTGTTTTATAGTCTGCGAAACCAGAAAACCGGGTAAGGAATTCTGTTAACCCGGGAGAAGGTGTTAGGGTTCCCGAGTTTCGTGGTTTTAGCAAGGTCACTTTTAATCCTACCTGGCTTAATTAAATTGTTTAATTACGTCTTTTAGAACCTATATGAATTTTACCTTTTACCACTTTTAATTACTTGATTATTCGTAATTATCTTGAAACGAGTCACGCGTACGTGTACTCATTTTTTTGGTGCTCAAGAATCATGTCATGCGTACGTGTACACAATTAATCATGTTGTGCTAATATTAAGATTATTTGGTCAAAGTCACGCGAACGTGTACCTTAGTTTTAATGATGGAAATCATAATTATGTTACCCGAACGTATACATAATCAAATTCCTCAAGCATGCTAAGGTTTGCCTACCCGAGCGCTAACGACCTAGCATGCCCCGAGCGGTTCAACTCAAAAATAAGAACAAGGAGTAATGAAATTGTCTTGAGTCCAAACTCTTTTAGTTTTAGTCCAAAAACCTACTGCCCACTTTCGTTACTCCTTATTTTCAAATCAAATTAGTACATGCATAATACTACAGCTACCGGGCAACGACATGCCCAAGTATACTGAGTAAAAGCTTCTGAAGCTAAAATAATTTACCATTTTCACGCACATATATAATGGTGCAACAAGAATCAAGGTTATATTATATGGGCAACTAAGACTAAAGAAAGTCAAAAGAAAAGCAAACACACTACTTTGGTTCCCATATGATCCTTAAACTCAGCAGAAAATGTAGCTACTACTACAGAGGAGATTCAATAAGAGCAAAGACAATCTTGGCAATATATAAATTTTCAAATAAAAGTAGTGTGCCCACTCATTATTAATCCTTGATTAAAATTTGGGGCCATTTCCATTGTCAAAATGATGGGTGGTGCCGTTTTCTTTCCTTATAACCAAATTACTCATGTTCCTTTACTTTGTTATAAATCAAACAGAAAACAATACTTGCAAAATAAACTCACAAGGAATCCACACAAGGCTTTTTAATTAACTCAACAAATGGCAAAAATAAATAATTCATAACCTGACCAAATTCAAGATTCAAATCAATTTATTGAATAATCTTATCACAAAGAACATATTTAGGTCCCAAAATCTTTACTAAAGAGATGAGATAAAGAACACACCTTTGAACTTTAGGTCTCAACATAAGCTTAACTAGATGCGATCTTGATCGGAACTTTAGGTGTAAACTCGTTCTGCCAGTGTTCTACCGGCTTGACCCGTCGGATGTACGAAGGCAGAAGGGACCGTTTCTATATGATTTTGAGAGTTTGGAAGGAAGGTTTTTAGTGAAAAAGGTGGTCAGATGGAAAATTGCTATAACATTTGTAGAAGAGGAAAGATAACAAAATAGAAAAAAATGAAAAGAAAGAAAAATATTGATTAAGGAAAGTTGTTCAAAGAATTTAAGAGGAAAAGGTGTATGTGCTGGTGGCCGGAAAGGATTTGACGAGGAGGAAGTCTGAGAAATTGATTTGGGGTTGGTTTTTCTAATTGAAAGGCTGCCGGGTTTTTTGTGTAGTCTAGGTCTAAGAATTGAAAAATTTAGGGTAGGGTTTCTATAATTGGGTATTTTATATGTAGGTGGGAAGGGATGATGGTCATTGGATTAGAAGAAAATAGATGGATAGGATTAAATCTGGTACTTAAGTGGGTTAATGGGTTGGAATGAATGGGCTAAGAGTAATTGGGTTGGACCATGTTTTTTGGGTTTGAACTTAGGCTAAAAAGACCAGATAATACAATATATCTATAAAAATGTAAAAATTACTCTAAATTAAAATAAACTAATATAAAACTAAATACTATGAGTGAAACTAATTTTTTTTTGTATTTTCAAATGTTATAATACTATAAATATAAATATACTAATTGACTTTAACCTAAAGATAAAAAAATATTTTATTTTTTATTTTTTGTGATAAAAATAAAGTAAAATAGTCAACACTATTTAGAATAGCGATACTAAACCTAAATTAAATATTTACGCTAAAATGTGTAAAATCTTGGGGAGGGTCAAAAATTACATGTCTACAACTGCCCCTCTTTGACTGGAAACACGAAGAATTTTTAGACAAAGAACGATGAGATAAGTCTTTTCGACCCGACCCTTACTTAGAGAGACCAAAAACTAAGAGAAAGGAGAGTATGATCGAGCCCTGGTATCTGAGCTGCCTACATATCCTTGGCTATAAAGGAATCAGGTCACGTGTAGTTCAGAAGTGAATGAGGTGATGGAGTGTACCGAGGTGGAGAGCCGAGCGATGTTCCGTTCTTTCGAGGTTCCGGTCCGCGGTCTTATTATTACATCAAAAATCAAAATTGAAAAGACTAACTAAGCCTATCAGCTACGAGTTACAAGATTCCTATCTATGAGCCTTCTGAAGCTTGATCTTGAGTCTTGGTTGCTTCTTCATGCGGACTCTGATCTGAATCTTGATGCTTGTTAGCTGCAGGTGTTGGTTCATTCCTTTTTCAACTTTTCGGATCAAGGGGGGGGGGGGTATGCAAAGCTTGTGACTTCAATCACGTCTTGAGTAGTCCACATCTTTTCTCCGCTTCTGAACTTTGAGTTCACTTCTTTTTCTTTTTCTTCTTTTTTCTTTTATTTTGGATTGAAACTCCTTCTTTTGGTCTTCTCGAACCCTGTGTCTCGAGGTAAAACCTGCTCAGACACCAAAACAAACAAGCAAACAAAATTTTTCTGCCCTAGGTTTCACTAGGAAAAATTCGTGAGTTATTGTAACAAAATTCTAAACAACTTCTTTATTGAAAGCAATAAAAGTTAGGATTGTGTATCCTTGGGAAAAAAAGATTAGGGATTGGAGACCCTATATCTAAAATGAAATCGACTGGGTATTGGAGGCCCTAGATTGGAAAGATTACCAGGTTATGCTGGCATCAACTAAGGAATGAGACCCTATGTTGGAAAAGATTACCAGGTTATGTTGGCATCAGCTAGGGAGTGGGACCTTCTATTGGAAAAGATTACCAGGTTATGCTGGCATCAGCTAGGGAGTGGGACCCTATGTTGGAAAAGAAGGCTAGGGAATACCTTATGCTAAAATGAACCAAGAAGGAATTTTTTTTGACAAAAAACATTTTAAAACAAATTGCCCAATGCTTTTTTTTCGAGGGCATGAACAAATGACTTTTTTTTTAATCCAGACAGGCTAGGTCTTTTTTGTTATCTTAGGAGAAAGATTCATCAGACTAAGATTTTGATCCTAGGAGAAAATTCATCAGACTAGGTTTTCTATCTTAGGAGAAAGATTCATCAGACTAAGATTTTGATCCTAGGAGAAAGTTCATCAGACTAGGTCTCTTTTCTTCTTATTTTTTTGGTATCTTAGGAGAAAGATTCCTTAGACTAAGATTTCTATCCTAGGAGAAAGTTCATCAGACTAGGTCTTCCATCTTAGGAGAAATATTCATTAGACTAAGACATTTATCCTAGGAGAAAGATTCATCAGACTAGGGTTTTATGTATTATCTTAGGAGAAAGATTCATCAGACCAGGTATTTTATCTTAGTAGAAAAATTCATTAGACTAAGATTTTGATTCTAGGAGAAAATTCATTAGACTAGGTCCATTTTCTTTGTTATCTTAGGAGAAAGATTCATCAGACTAAAATTTTAATTGGGAGGAAAATCTATCAGACTAGGACTTTTTATCCTAGAAGAAAAAATGTGGAGATCAATGACAAGATTTTATGCACAATAGCAAGACAAATAAAGGCAAAGATTTAAGAAACTTCCCTTTGTCGGCTCTTCTCCTTTTTTCTGTTTTTTCTTTTTGTTTTCTTTTTCTCTTTTTTTAACCACTATCCTTGCCCTGCTTTGTTCCTGTTTCAAATAAAGAAAAATTTGTTAGTTTTAAAAGTGGTGGTCGGTTTGTGGCCTTGAGTCTTGGGCAGCTTGGCTTTTGCTCAATCGGCTTGAGTCAGTTTCAAAAGACTTTTACTCTGCATCAACCCTGACTATTTCAGACCCAGTACCATTTGTATTTGTGGCTCAATCAGTCTTATCCCGATTGGAGATCTTTGCTCAGGTGACCTTTTCTGATATCTTCAGTGACTTCTTGCTTTTGAGAAATTTGTCTGTTAGAGAGAATCACAAGTTATATTTTGCTTGCGCCAAGTAGACTTACAAGAGTCTTTTTGGGGGGAGCCTTTGGATGAATCCTCCAGGCATGTTGAAAGTAACAACCGAGTGCGTTGGCCAAATTTACTTTGTGCAACTGAAAAGCTGGTAGCAGATTTTGAAATCTCTTCTTGCTTTTTTGACAAGGACTGACTCCGAGTGAAGGACACAATGATGCAAAGAAACAAGTATTAACAAGAAATGCCTCTGTCGGAAGGACAGAAGGAAGAGTTTTTTTCCTTTTCTATTTTTTTTCCAATAACTAGCCTTAATGGTCATGATATTCATTTTGGACTCAACGACCTGATCTATCAGACTAATCCAATCTTCCCTTTTGCCATTCTTATGACCTTTGAAGTCGGTCTTGTTCGTGCCGATCCTTTGCATTGGCTTCATGAATCACTTTCGACTAGTGGTGCCCCGGGGAGTTTTCGCCAACAAGTCTCTCTTATTTATTTACCTCTACTTACAATCGTCTTACACTGCCCGTGAAGGTTTTCACTAGTAAGACTCTCTCATTTTCTTTTATTTTTATTTTTCTTTTGCTTTCTTGTGCGAGCATCTTGACAGGGTTCTACGTCGCGTGACAACCATTACTCATTGCATGCTTCTCTTGGCATTCTTGAAGGCATATCAGAAGGTCTTTATTTGGAAGGATTTTGGACAATGTTGGAAAGAAAGGACGTTATGAAGGCTCAAAATAGGCTCAAAGTAAAGGGGATTGTAGACTTACAATTCTTGGAATCGACTCTTTCAAAGGTGAAATAAAATCTCTGCCCCAATTTCATCTATTGGGGATTTTTGGAAATTTTGTTTTCTTTCTTTTTCTTTGAATTCTTATTTGGTTGGACCGAACCGTGAGGCTTCCTACGTATCCCTTTTTTAAGGAATCAGGTCGAACGTAGTTCAAACATCTGACCTAAACTATTTTTCATCTTTCTTTCTGTTTTTTTCTTTTATCTTTTTGTTTCTATCTTTTTTGTTTCCTTTTGTTTTCAAAACAAGTTGTCCCAACTTCTATTTTTTGAGGGCATGGACCTTTGACAATTCGTTTACTCTTTTTTTCACTTAGAACTTTCTAAAAGCTGCCCCAGTTTGTACTCTTGGGGCATGGACTTTTATTGTTATTTCGAAAAGGGCCTCCCAACCTCAAGAACGCCAAACATAGTATCTTTTCGCGATCACAGCATTGACAAACATGTTTGTCTTCTTGGTGTGTCGTGGTCACAAGACACTTTCCATCCCTTAATGTCAAACTTTCCAACAAACTTCAATTGATTAAACATTTTCAAACCCGATCTTCACAATGATTTGAAGGTGAATTTTACTCGACCTTAATTCCAAAGTATTTCAACTCTTTATTCATCCTCAAAAGTGTTTTTTTCCAGCTATCCAATTCTAGATTAAGTTAGTTCCTAAGATCTGGCCAAAATGTCCGCATGCATGTCATGTCATTAGAACGAACGAGAAAAGAATTAAGAACAAAATGACACAAAAGGACAAACTGTATTTTATTGAGTAAAGGATGAAAGGGTTTAAAAACAAGACAAACAATCTAAGATCCGAGTTACAACCCTAAAATAATCCAAATAATGAAAATAGCAACAGAACAAACGGACAAGACTCACATAGACAGAATGGAGGGATAGAAGGGTTTGACTCAATAAAACAAATAAAATCTAGATCACAATCCTGAAATAACCCAGATAATAGAAAAAAATATCAAAAAAGCTACCAAGATTCCTTCCTAGTGAGGAGGAAATGACTTTTCAATTGCTAAGCTTGACATTTAGCCAAAAATTTGCTCATCAGAATCACCATGGCCTTCTCCAATTTCAGTCGGCAAGCTCCCAAGAGGATTTTCATACTCCATGTCACCAGGCATCATCCCCATAAAGTGTGCATCATCATGTGTAGGTAAAGGATTCTGCACGATATTCTAGGTGTCACTGCCTTGGATCACAATCAACTTTTCATGGATCATCCTTTCTATTTCTCTTTTCAAATCCCGATAGTTTTCAACATTGTGTCCCTGGGCATTGGAATGGTATTCACACCTTTTAGAAGGGTCAAAGCTTCTTGCACGTGGGTCCACATGATTTGGAGGAATAGGTGCAATCATGTCATAATGCTTTAATTTCTCAAACAAGCTTGCATAAGACTCTCCTATTGGTGTAAAATTATCTTTCAATCTTTATTTCCCGTTATACCCCTAGCTTGGATGTGGGTAATAGGGCACTTGAAAATTTTATGGAAGCTGGTGGAGATTTTGTGATGCTCGTGCTCGCCTTCTGGGGTGTTTTGGTGGCTAGACAACATACTGAGGTGGGGCAGCAGAGTATTGTGGGTTCTGGGGAGGATAGTAATAGTCAGGGGAGTTATCGAAAAACAGACGAGGATGGTCATACCTTCGAGATGTTCTCTTGGGACCTCTTCTCGACCCTGTTGTCATCATGATTTCTTCATCCTTCTCATTCGTGTCACTAAAATTATCAGATTCAATCTGGACAGCCTGAGTTGCGGCTTTGAGAACTATTTGACTTATAATTCTGCCTGTCTTAAGACCATCCTCAATCATTTTCCCCATTTTTATTGCTTCCGAGAAGGATTTACCCACTGCGGACATCATGTTTTAAAAATAATCTGGCTCTTGATCCTGAAGAAAGACAGTGATTAACTCGTGGTCATCCATGAGTGGCTTAACTCTAGCTGCTTGCTCTCTCCATTTAATAGCATATTCCCTGAAACTTTCAGTTGGTCTCTTCTTCAGGTTTGAAAGGGAATTACGGTTTGGGACGATGTCGATGTTGTATTGGAACTGTTTGAAAAAGGTCTGTTCCACTTCATCCCAGGCGTACCAGCGAGATGTGTCTTGATCCATAAACCATTCGGATGCTACTCCCGTAAGGCTTTCCCCAAAATATGCTATTAGCAATTCTTCATTTCTTCCCGCACCTCTTAGTTGATTGCAATACCTTTTCAGTGGGCTATGGGGTCTCTGTGTCCATCATACTTTTCAAATTTGGGAATCTTGAAACCAAGTGGAAAACGAACATCCGGGAACATACAGAGATCCTTGAAGGCAATACTTTTTTGACCTACCAACCCTTGCATGTTTTTAACTGTTGTTCTAAGCTTTTCAGTCTTTGGGTCATTTCTTCATGTGCCATCTTTCGGGCAGGCTTCTCAATATTTGCAGGAAGATCAAACAAGTACGACTGGTACTCAGGAGAGTGGTTGCTCTTGCTGGGTAGCAAATTGTGACTCATGACAAGGCTGTCCTTGGTCGTTGGCCCATGCTTGACACATTTTGGTCATTTGTTGTTTCAGTATTCTATTTTCCTCAACTACAGTAAACTCTTGTTGAACCCTCTGACCCTGAGTCTCTTGAGCACTTGTAACAGCTTCGATGTTAGTTATCATTTTTCCTTAGATCTTGTATTGTCTGCTTACCACAAACTGACCACCTCAAACTTTCTTCACAATTCAAAACAAAAGACACGTTAGAATAGACTTAGTCAGTCCTTATTATTATCATTACTTTTTTTCATTTTTTTCTTTTTAGTTGATCGAACCTGATGTGGGTTGCCTACGTATCATGTGGGTACATGAATCAGATCTTGCGTAGTTCGGGAAGACCGGAAATAAAGTAAATAAACTAACTCTTTTATTTTTGAATTTTGAAATTTGTTTTTTCTGAAAGAAATACTTACAATGAAGAAAGAAAATATTTTTGAATTTCGATTTGTTTTTTTTTAAGAATTTTTTGAAAAGAAAGACGTCTAAAGAAGAGAAAAAAAATATTTTCTTGAATTTTAACTTCTTTTTCTTTTTTCTTTCTTTTTTTCTGAAAATTTCGAAAGAAAATTTCTAAAGAAGAAAGGAAATATTTTTGGACTTTTATTTTGAATTTATGAAAAAAATACTACAAAAAAAGAGAATATTTTTTTTTTGAATTTTCAAACAAATATTTTTGGATTTTGAGATTTTTGTATATTTTTTTAAATTGGGGTCTAAAAGAAAAACTTTCTAAAGAAGGAAGTAAAGAAAAATATTTTTGAATTGTTTAAAAATGGTGGGCCGGAACCAATGAGGTTTGCCTACGTATCTCACATCCGGTGAGAATCAGACCCGCGTAGTTCGGTCAGTTTTGACATAATTGGAAAAAATTTAATATTGACTCACTTTCATTTTTTGAAATACATTTTCCTTTCTTTTTTGTTTCAAAAATTTTGGCAGAGTTTCGAGGCATTTTCTAATACCGGAATTTTCAGAACCGGGTGAATTCTCTATCCTACCTCACTTTTGGTTTTTCTATTATTTTTCTTTACTTAGGCGGTCAACATACAAGCCGAAGCAAACAAATATACAAACAACACGTAAGATGCATCAGGATGGTCTTTCATTTCGGGTACACTTGTCCTAGACGGACCCAACCTCTGGGTTGAGTCCCCTAAGTCAAATGCAGGTGATGCAAACAAACGTTCCTACTAGGGATCATGCACGCGGTTATGTTATTCCAAGTTTAAACTTGGGATTGGGTTCAAGACCTGGCTTACCCGAGCGGACAGCTCGAGCCGAGGTGAGGGCAACGTATCGGGAGCACGAAAGTCTACACGGCCTTGTTGTTGACCCAACCTCGTTCTATTTGGTATAACTTCTAACAGAAAAGTGGGCCACGCATACGTGTGCACCATATTTTTAGAAGACTCAGAAGGGAGGCGTAAGAAGACAGTTTAGTACACATTAGGCCCATAAATAAAGTAATATCAACAAACAATAAAGCCAAGCATAGATCATATTAACAAGCTCGAATTCTGAACCCTGAACCAGAAGTTCTGGGTTCTTGTCCTCAGCAGAGTCGCCAGAGCTGTCACAACTCCTTTTTACACCCCGATGGGAATATAAGGGAGTTTCTCCAATTAAAGTGACAAAAACCAAAACGGAATTATTTATTTAAAACTTAGAGTTGCCACTTGGGATAATTTATAGTGTCCTAAGTCACCGGTTTCAAATCCTGAAATGAGAAAGTTTGACTCTGTTTTACACTCTGCGAAACCAGAAAATCGGGTAAGGAATTATGTTAATCCGGGAGAAGGTGTTAGGCATTCCCAAGTTCCGTGGTTTTAGCACGGTCGCTTTTAATCCTACCTGGCTTAATTAAATTGTCTAATTACGTGTTTTAGAACCTATATACGTTTTACCTTTTAACGCTTTTAATTACTTGATTATTCGTAATTATCTTGAAACGAGTCAAGCGTACATGTACTCATTTTGTTTGGTGCATCAAGAATCATGCCACGCGTACGTGTACACAATTAATCACACTTTGCTAATATTAAGATTATTTGGTCAAAGTTTGATGAAAATCATAATTATGTTACGCGAACGTATACATAATCAAATTCCTCAAGTATGCTAAAGTTTGCCTACCTGAGCGCTAACGACCTAGCATGCTCCGAGCGATTCAACTCAAAAACAAGAACAAGGAGTAATGAAATTGTCTTGAGTCCAAACTCTTTTAGTTTTAGTCCAAAAACCCACTGCCCACTTTCGTTACTCCTTATTTTCAAATCAAATTAGAACATGCATAATACTACAACTACCGGGCAACGACAGTCCCAAGCATACTGAGTAAAAGCTTCTGAAGCTAAAATAATTTACCCTTTTCATGCACATATATAATGGTGCAACAAGAATCAAGGTTATAATATGGGAAACTAAGACTAAAGAGAGACAAAAGAAAAGCAAACACACTACTTTAGTTCCCATATGATCCTTAAACTCAACAAAAAATGTAGCACTGCTACAGAGGAGATTCAATAAAAGCAAAGGCAATTTTGACAATATACTCAATTTTCAAATAAAAGTAGTTTGTCCACTCATTATTAATCCTTGATTAAAATTTGGGGCCATTTCCATTGTCAAAATGACGGGCAGTGCTGTTTTCTTTCCTTATAACCAAATTACTCATGTTCCTTTACTTTGTTATAAATCAAATATAAAATAATACTTGCAAAATAAACTCAAAATAAATCCACACAAGGCTTTTAATTAACTCAACAAATGGCAAAAATAAATAATTCATAACCTGATCAAATTCAAGATTCAAATCAATTTATTAAATAATCTTATCACAAAAAACATATTTAAGTCCCAAAATCTTTACTAAAGAGATAAGATAAAGAATAGACCTTTGAACTTTAGGTCTCAAAATAAGCTCAACTAGACGCGATCTTGATCGGAACTTTAGGTGTAAACTCATTCTGCCCGTGTTCTACCGGGTTGACCCGTCGAACGTGCGATGGCAGAAGGGACCATTTCTACGTGATTTTGAGAGTTTGGAAGGAAGGTTTTTAGTGAAAAAGGTGGTCAGATGGAAAATTGCTATAACATTCGTAGAAGAGGAAAGATAACAAAATAGAAAAAAAAGATTGATTAAGGAAAGTTGGTCAAAGAATTTAAGAGGAAAAGGTGTATGTGCTAGTGGCCGGAAAGGATTTAACGAGGAGGAAGTCTGGGAAATTGATTTGGGGTTGATTTTTCTAATTGAAAGGCTGCCGTTTTTTTGTGTATAGTCTAGGTGTAGGAATCGGTAAATTTAGGGTATGGTTTTTATAATTGAGTATTTTATATGGAGGTGGGAAGGGATGATAACCATTGAATTAGAAGGAAATAAATTACTAGGATTAAATCTTGAACTTAAGTGGTCTAATAGGTTGGGAAGAATGGGCTAAGGGTAATTGGATTGGACCATGTCTTTTGGGTTTGAACTTAGGCTAAAAAAACCAAACAATACAATGTATCTATAAAAATGTAAAAATTACTCTAAATTAAAATAAACTAATATAAAATTAAATACTACGAGTGAAACTAACTATTTTTTTGTATTTTCAAATGTTATAGTACTATAAATATAAATATACTAATTGACTTTAACCTAAAGATAAAAAAAAAATATTTTTTGTGATAAAAATAAAGTAAAAGAGTCAACACTATTTAGAATAGCGATACTAAACCTAAATTAAATATTTACGCTAAAATGTGTAAAATCTTGGGGAGGATCAAAAATTACATGCCTACAGATCCCATGTAAGGTTCGTGCCTATTTTTACCGAACCTTTTTTCAAATTCTGCTCGTCTTGAACTAATTCTTTCATCACCACTTGCCTGAGTGATCGTGTCTTCTTCTATCCGCAACTTCGTGATGTACCTATTGTACACATCATTCCATGTTGTAGCAGTTAATTCTCGTAAGCTTTACTTAAGTCTCCTCGCGGCTTTTGGGATTTTTTTATTTAAGTTACTTGCAAATGGCATGGCTGCCCAATTATCAGGTACTCATAGTAGCATCATCCTTTCATGTTGAAATCTATCCAAAAATTCCTTGAGTAGCTAAGTATCCCTTTGTTTTATTTTAAAGATGTCTTCCATCCTCTTCTCAACTTTTTGAGC
Organism: Nicotiana sylvestris; assembly: GCF_000393655.2. Classification (NCBI taxonomy): domain Eukaryota; kingdom Viridiplantae; phylum Streptophyta; class Magnoliopsida; order Solanales; family Solanaceae; genus Nicotiana; species Nicotiana sylvestris. The sequence goes on along the minus strand of NC_091058.1, from coordinate 31,847,128 downwards.
TCCTGAATGTGCTTTTATAAATGAATCTGCAAGCTCAGCAAAAGAATCAATAGAACTTTCAAGTAAGATGATATACCATGTTAGTGCTCCTTTCGTGAGTATTTCGCCAAATTTGTTTACCAACACTTATTCAATTTCTTGTTTGGTTAAATCGTTGCCTTTCACGCCAGTTGTAAACGTGGTTATGTGATCTCGTGGGTCGGTTGTTCTATCATATTTCGGAATATCAAACATTTTAAACTCCTTAGGAATCAGCAAAGGTGCTGCACTTGGCTTTCATGGCTGTTGTGAATATTTATCAATATTCACTCCTTTAATCATGGGTGGTACGCTAGGTATTTGTTCTATGCAATCATTCTGCTCTTTCAGTTGATTCTTCAAATTTAGTACCTAACTTTGTAAATCAGAATTATTTGGTGTACCTGACCTTCCATCATGAGATTCATTAGGAGTTTCTCCGCTTCCTGAATTAGCAAGTTCCGAGCGTGGGTTTTCTATAGTTGAGGTATTGTTTGGAGGAGGAGTTGGTGGCGCAGTTGGCAATCCACTAACAAAAGCTCGAAGGGCACTGTTGACGTGTTCTGCGATTAATTGTTTTAATGCATCATGTTCGGCAGTTCGCTCGTCCCCTTGTTGATCATTTGTATGTGGCGTTGATCTTTGAGGTGTACCCTCTCGACACTGTCGAGGAGATTCTTGTGGTGAAGGGATTGGTGGAGTTCCTCCCTCCTGTTGGTTCAGTTGATTATTGTAGTTGGCAGTTGACATGATTTTTTGTCAGAAAAGTGAATTTGGAACGTGAAAAGATTATCAGTTTCCCGGCAACGGAACCAATTTGTTTAACCATAATAATTCTTTTGGCCAAAATCTAATTTTAGAAGAAAACGGGTTACTAATAACCAAGTTTTACTTCACTTTCACAACGATATCAAAGAAAATTAATAATAATAACTTAGGAAATAATTGATAGACAATTGCAAAGTCAAGGTAGTGAATTTCGAGAAAGCAGAAAAGTAAAGAGTATATTTCAATATTGCCTCCAATCTGTCCCTACAAATAGAATTATGTGTCCTTATATAGGAATATACAATAGTAACAGTTTTTCCTACATAATTTGGGTTGATTATAGGTATTAATGATATTGATTGCCCATTATCTCGGATATCTATAACTGGCGTATTTATTGCTAGAAATGCCTCATATCTGTTCTGATTTCCCTTTCTTATTTACTTCTGGTTCACGTACTTTTCCTTCTTTTTACTCTTTATTCATTTCGTCCTTATTTATTCTTTGCCAACTGTTAAGGCCGATTCTCTTTTCCGTACCGTCTTGTGGGTATTTCTTCTTGTGCCTTCTCCTCTATCAATTAAGAAAACCACTTGTCGCCATATCATTATTCCACGTGTCATGCCATGTCAGCGTTCCAATATTCCATGTGTAACGCAGTTTCACCACCAATACAAAGGCATCATCTGCGACGCATTAATTGATAATCCCAGTATGTATTTAACCCAAAGAAATTCAGTCGGCAACTCAAATAATTATTATCATATCAATGTACTCTAGTCAATTAGTGATAAATCATGGGTAACTCAATAAAACTAACACCTAATTAATGTAATTCAAGGCAAAGTACTTAAGAGAAGAATGGACCTCAAGGCGTGACACCCTTTTAATTACAACAATAGTGGTACGAACAAGAGCCAAAACCGGAAAAACTCGAGCACCAAAATGAACAATCCCGCCACCTCTTTGTCGCTCGAATCTTTTGTAAGGGCTTTTGAAATATCAATGGGTTGATGGAGTTTGTTAGAGCTTCTGGTGGTTGTGCAGCAGTAGCAACAACCAAACGATTCCTGAAGAGAAAAGTTCACTAGCAAGCTGAAGTAAAAGGGAAAAAGTGAAAGAAGCCGAGTTTGGCCGGAGATGGAGAGGAATATGCTCTTGTTTTCTTTTGCGGCTTTGTGCGCATGTTATAAATTCTGTTGCTTTCCCTTCTACTCTCTACTGTATCCCTTTCTCGTCTGTTCCCCTCCATGTTCATGCGTGACTCCCCCCACCCGACCCCACCCCACCCCAAAACCCCTCTGCTTCGTTCTCTTTTTTTTCAACTAGGTGGTGGCAGCTGGATTCTCAAGTCCTATGGGTAGGGTTTGAAGGAAGATGTGGATATGGTTCGGAAATTTAATGTTGGCTATTGGATTTAGTGGTAATAAAGGGCTGAGATTAAAAGGTTATAGGTTGGGTCAGCTGGTGCGGGTCATGGGTCAAGGTGATGGGTCGTGGGGTTTGGGGAGATTAGGCTCAATTCTTGCTGGGCTAATCGGTATTTGAGCTCAAATTTTTGGACTATTCAATTCTAATATTAACAAACTAAAACTTCTTACCGTTAAATAAGATAAAATTAATTCCAATTAATTAAAGTACAACTATATCATAATATGAAGCTATATATATTTTTTCAAATAAGGGAAGAGAAAAAGAAATAAATTGAAATCATGGTGAAAATCAAAATATTACTGCAAAATACTTATGACCTAAAGTAAAAAATAAGAAAATATGTAATGTACTATTTTTATATTTTTAATTTTATGTTTAAAATTTAAAATTGAAGATAAAAATATACTAAAATTTCATAAATTCAAATAGATACTAAAAATACTACGAATACTAAAAATAAATCTTAAAAATTATGCGGGTAAAAAATTACATGTTTACAGCTGCCCCTCTTTGCCTGAAAACACAAAGTGTTTTTGTGCAAAGAATTAAGTAAGCAATGTAATTGATTTCTGACCCGACACTTATTCAAAAGAAAATAAAGATGGCTAAAAAGATTGTGATCGAGCTCCGGTATCTGAGCTGCCTAAATATCCTTGGCTATAAAGGAATCAGACCATGTGTAGTTTAGAAGTAGAAAAGATAAAGAAGGATACCGAGTTGGAGAGTCGAGTGAAGTGCCATTGTGATTCCGGTCGCGGTTCTTGCCATTACATTAAAAATAAAAGGAAAAATTACAGCAAAAATAAAAGAAAAATACAAGATCCTATCTACTTCTTGTCTTGAATCTTCAACATGAATCTCAGAATCAACCCTATTCTTCAGGTAGGCTCCTGCTGACTTGAACTTAAAGAAAACTGAAAGTTGACCTTGTTCTTCAGCGGGCACCTGCTGCTTCGACTTGAAATAAACGTGAAATTGGAGTAGACTCGAGCTTGCAAACATTGTTCTTCAGGCAAGCTCGTGCTACTTGGGATTTGAACTAAAAAAGGTTGCCCCTATCCTTCAGGCGGGATCCTGTTGTTCTGACTTAAACTTGAAAACTAAAAGTTGACCCTGTTCTTCAGGCAGACTCCTAATACTTCTGATTTAAATTGGAAATTGATAGTTAACCCTGTCTTCATGCGGGCTCCTGGTGCTTCTGACTTGAACTTGAAATAAGCTTGAACTTGAAGTAGGTTTGCACTTGTAAACCTACATCTTCAAGTGAGCTCTTGCTTCTTAAACTTGAAAATTGAAAGTTGGCCCTGTTTTTCAGGCGGGATCCTGCTGTCTTTGACTCAAACTTGAAAACTGAAAGTTGACCCTGTTCTTCAGGCGGGCTCTTGATTCTTCTCTGATTTGAACTTAAATCCAATTTCTGAAATATTGACCTCATTCTCCAGGTGGATGCATGCAATCAAAACAATCAAAACGAACAAAATTTTCCTCCCCAGTTTGCACTAGGAAGATTTGTGAGTTGTTAGCAAAATTGTAAATTACCTATGTTATTGATGAATGATGCAATAATGAGAGTAAAACTAAAGAATCGACCAGGATGTGCATCTCCTGTGAATAAAACTAAAAACTTAGACTAGGAAGTGCATCTCCTAAGAGTAAAATTGTCCTAAGGAAAACTAAAGATTAACGACTTAAGAAAACTAAAACTAACCATATTTTCCAGGTGGAACCCCTGAACTTAAGGAAATATAAAGATTAACAACTTAAAGAAACTAAAAAAAAAGATGACCCTATTCTCCAGGCAGGACTCCTGAACTCAAGGAAAATTAAAGACTAACAACTTAAGAAAATTAAAAGCTGACCCTATTTTCCAGGAGGGACCCCTGAACTTAAGAAAAACTAAAAATTAACGACTTAAGGAAACTAAAAATTGACTTTATTTTCCAGGCGGGACTCCTGAACTTAAGGAAAACTAAAGGCTAACAACTTAAGAAAATTAAAAACTGACCCTATTTTCCAGGCGAGATCCCGGACCTTAAGGAAAACCAAAGATTAACGACTTAAGAAAACTAAAAATTGACCCTATTTTTCAGGCAAGGCCCTTAAACTTTAGGAAAACTAAAGATTGACAACTAAAATCTGAACCTATTTTCCAAGCGTGACCCCTGAACTCAAGGAAAACTAAAGACTAACAACTTAAAAAATTAAAATCTGGCCCTATTTTTCAGGCAGGACCCCTGAACTCACAAAAAACTAAAGATTGATAACTTAAGAAAACTAAAAACTGACTATATTTTCTAGGCGGGACCCTTGAACGCAAGGAAAACTAAAGACTAATAACTTGAGAAAATTAAAAGCTGGCCCTATTTTCCAGGCGGGACCCCTGAACTTAGTGAGAGATAAAGATTAACGACTTAAGGAAACTAAAACCTGACCCTATTTTCCAGGCGGGACCCCTGAAATCAAGGTAAACTAAAGATTAAAAACTTAAGGAAACTAAAACTGACAGCTTAGGAGAAACTAATAAGTGACCCTATTTTCGGGAGGGAGGGAGGGATGAACTTAAGGAAATCTAAAGATTAACGACTTAAGGAAACTAAAAACTGACTCTGTTTTCCATGTGAGACCCCTGAACTTAAGGAAAATTAAATACTCTTCCGATTAGGGAGAATGCCTAGGAGGTGCGGTTCTTCTCAACTAGGAAAAATGCCTAAGAGATGATCTCGTCCAAGTCACACCTCTATTTGAGGTTATGAAGCGGTCGATGCAATAGTAATACCCAACAGAGTCGGGGTCAAATTCCATAGGAAACTATACGAATTGGATTTAGAGGTATATATTATGGTGAATGAGCTTCAACTATCTTAAATTACACTTCCACAAAATTGGTTGATTCTACGTCTAGTTTAAACTAAGATTGCAAGATAAATAATTGAAACTAAGAAATTATTTTTGTTGTTTTTTCTAGATATTGTAAAAGGCCTATGCTATGACCTTCACCTATGTGTTTGCCTAACGGGTTGTAAACTCTAAAGCTTGTTTTGTTGGCCGGGGTGTATTATAGCTATCAACACTCAAGTACCTAATTAATACCTCTCGGTAAGAGAGTGATTTTGCCTAATTCGGCTTTCTCAAGTCCAAATGGGTATTGAACAAACAATTGATAAAATGCTCAAGTCGGGTTTTACTATCTCTAGGTTCAACCCTTTAATTAGGACTATCAACCTCTTGATTTTGTCCCAATTTCTTGTTAGCCAAGTTTTCCTAGACTAAGTCTCTCTTTCTCAAGTAGAGACCAAGTCAAGTAGGCATGAACTAGTGTTTGCAACCATTAATTCTATAATTAAAAGCAAGAACAAGACTAAATAGTAAACACCCAATCACAAACAAGGTATAAATCAAACACCCATTGGGTTTACACTTTAGGGTTGGGTCACAACCCCAGTGAGAATCTAGCTACTCATAGTGGGTATAGAAGAAAACAAAGAAGAAAAGATAATAAAACTCATATTGCAAGATTAAAATATAAAAACCCAATGTTAAATCACCAAAATAAACTAAAGTTGCCTAAAGAAGCAAGAAAAAATGGCAACAACACTTTTAATATTCAAAACTTGACCTAATTTCGTGAAACTATTCTATTTTTACAAAGTTGGAATTTTCAAACAAAAATGCCCTTTTAGAGGTTCTGCGACCGCACAATTCTATGTGTGGTCCGCACTTTGCTTCATCATCACAAGATTGAATCTTTGCAGCCGCACAATTCTAGACTGCATCTGCATTTTTCAGTTTCTGCAATCCGCACATTTCCGGGTGCGGCCGCGTAGGGCTCTTCTGCTGTAACGACCCGACCGGTCGTTTCATGAATTACTGCTCTGTTTTCCCCATTTCTGCTTCTTATTGCTTTGTTTAGTATATTATATGTTATCGAGTTGATTGGTTCGGGTTCGGAGAGGTTTTGGTAAGGTTTGAGACACTTAGTCTTTTTTGAGTAAGCTTAAGTTGGAAAAGTCAACTGGATGTTGACTTATGTGAAAAAGGGCTCGAATGTGAATTCCGATGGTTTGGACAGCTTCGGGAGGTGATTTGGGACTTAGGAGCGTGATCGGAATGTGTTTTGAAAGTCTGGAGTAGATTTAGGCTTGAATTGGCGAAATTGAAATTTTGGCGTTTTCCGGTTGATAGGTGAGATTTTGATATAGGGGTCAGAATGGAATTCTGAGAGTGTTAGTAAGTCCGTTGTGTCGTTTGGGATGTGTGTGCAAAATTTCAGGTCATTCAGATGTGGTTTGATAAAGTTTTTGATCGAAAGCGGAATTTGGAAGTTTTTGAAATTCTTAGGCTTGAATCCGATGTGATTTTGGTGTTTTGATGTTGTTTTGGGCGTTCCAAAGGTTGGAACAAGTTTGAATAAGGTTATGGATATGTTGGCATGTTCGGTTGAGGTCCCGAGGTCCTCGAGAGTTTCGGATGGTTGAACGGACCATTTCAAGTTAAAGAAAATTGGAGAAATCTGTTGTAGTGTTGCAGACAATTTGTGCTTCGCGTTCGCGAGTGGACCCTCGCATTCGCGAAGGGATGGGGTGTGAGGCAGGAGCATTGTCCTTCGCATTCGTAATGTGGTCCCTGCGTTCGCTAAGGACCGGTTCATTGTTCACCGCGTTCGCGATGGGTATATCGTGTTCGCGAATGTTCGAGTAGCTGAAGCATCGCGTTCGCGATAGGGTGGGCGCGTTTGCGTTTGCGTAAGAGAATATTTGATCAATGGTATTTTGTGCTTCGCTAACGCGAGGCTTTGACCCCGTTCGCGAAGAAGGATTTCTGATCGCTGGGCAGAATGTTTAAAAGGCCATTTTCACGAGTTTTGGCCTAAGTTCACCATTTTTAACTCGGTTTTGGAGCTTTTTAAGAGAGATTGAAGAGGGAATCAAAGAGAACTTATTGGAGATAAGAATTTTGGACTTAATACTCGATCCTATTGTGATTTCTACCTAATTAAACATGAAATTTGAGGAATTTGAAGAATAAATTAGGGAGTTAGGGCTTGGAATATTCAGACTTTAATCTAGGGATTTGAGGGGTCATTTGTGGTCGAATTTTGGTATTCTTGGTATGTATGAACTCGTGGAAGGATAAGGATTCCATTGATGTGACTTTTATCGAATTTCGAGATGTGTGCCCAGGGGTCAGGTTGGACAAATTTCGGGATTTTTGGTATAATTTGATTAATTTTGCACGAGCTTCATCCCTTTAGCATATTTTAATGTTATAATTTTGATTTTGGGTAGATTCGGCGTGGGTGGAGGCCTAGGCGAGAGGCAAAGGCATCGCGGAGTAGTCATTCATCCGGTTTGAGATAAGTAACCATTGTAAATCTGGAACTGAGGGTACAAAACCTCGGTATTTCGAATTGTTTTGATAATGAGGTGACGCACATGCTAGGTGACGAGCGTGTGGGCATGCACGGTAGGGATTGTGACTTGGTCCGTCCCGTAGCGACTATTAAGCCGTGTACTTGATTTAAAATCTTATGATATCCCGTATTTTAGAAATTTATACTGTATTATGGGTTGTATGCCATGTTTGGGGCCTTGTGCCGTTCTGTTGCGACCCTTAGGGGCATTTTACTATTTTCCTCACTCTATTTGTTTGAAAGTGTATCCTCAGTCATGTTTTACTTGTTTATTATTTAAAACTGATTTTATCACCCTACTTCATTAATGTGAGAATTGTTTTGACCGAGTTCCCTGATTTCCACTGTTATGCCCGAGTGGCTGTGAGGTTAATGACTGAGAGAGGTTGAGGACCTAATGGTGAGGATTATAAATATTACGGATCGGGTTGCACGCCGAAACAAATATTATATGTATATATTATGGATCGGGTTGCACGCCGCAACAAATATTATATGTATATATTATCAATTGGGCTGCACACCGCAATGATATATATATTGGATCGGGTTGCGCGCCGCAGCGATATGACATTTGGGCTGTAGGAGCCCCTCCGGAATCTGTACACCCCTAGTGAGCGTAGTCGATTATAAACTATGGATCGGGCTGCACGCCACAACAGTTATCATGATTATTACTATTATGAGGTGTATTTGAGCCTGAGTGCTGAGTGTGATTACTGAGTGACGAGAGCTGAGTCACGAGTGACTGAGAGGCTTGCCCGAGGGGCTATATTTATGAGTGATACCTTTCCCGAGGGGCCCATTTATGATAGTTTTGCTGATTTCACTCTCCTTTTATGATGAGCCTCTGTTGAAAACTGCTAAGTAAATGATTTCAAAGTATTTCAATTGAAACTAAAGCTTTATGAAGGAACTGGTTTTAAAATTTGTTGAGTTTGATGTGATATTCTATTGTTTACTCTTTTATATAATTTTTAACTGCTTTTATATTATTTTAACTGCTCGTCACTACTTTCAGACCTTATTTACTTTAGTTACTTACTGAGTTAGCATACTCACGTTACTCTTTTCACCTTGTGTGCAGATCCAAGATGCCTGAGCGGCAGAGTGAGGGTCCCCAGCATTGTTGGAGTTTGCCAGAGACTGCAAGGTAGCTGCATGGCGTCCGTAGCCCTGCTTTCCTCCTTCCTATCTTGTTTCTTTCTGTATTTTAGACTGGTTATGTATTAGACAGTCGGATTTGTGTATTTAGAGACTCTAGACTCGTGACACCAGATGTTTGGGCTATGTTGGTCTATTTTCTATAATGTTTTTCCGCACATTTCAGTAATTTATGAATTCCTTATAAAGGTTGAGACTCAATTAAATGTTAGAAAAAATGTATTTAGTAAAAGAAATTGATTGTAGTTACTTGTTGGGTTGGCTTGCCTAGTATTATGATAGGCGACATCACGATCGGGTATTTGGGGTCGTGACAAGTTGGTATCAGAGCCTAGGTTACATAGGTCTCATGAGTCATGAGCAGGTTTAGTAGAGTCTCGCGGATCGGTATGGAGATGTCTGTACTTATCCTCGGGAGGCTGCAGAACCTTTAGGAAAAACTTCATATTCTTGAAATTCTTGTCATGTGAATCTGTTGATCCAAGTACTAAACTTCTATTATTCTATTCTCACACAGATGGTGAGGACACGTACTACCGGTCAGGATGGACAACCACCAACGTGGGACACTAGAGGCCAGGGACGCGGTCAAGGCCGTGGTAGGGGCAGGGGTGTAGCCCGCACAATAGCTAGGGCAGCACCTACAGATCCACCAGCCACCCCAGTTCAGGATCAGGTCCTAGTTGTGGACGCTCCAGCAGCACCAGCTGTGCCTATTGTGATTCTAGGCCTTCAGGAGGCTTTAGCTCAAATTCTACTAGTGTGTACCGGTTTGGCTCAGGCGGTCTCACTTACTACGTCCGCAACTACTATTTAGGCTGGGGAGGCACTCAAGCTCCCGTTGCTCGCACACCTGGGCAGGTTGTGTAGGGACTTCAGACACCGGGGGCACCTCTAGCCCAACTGGTTGCACCAGCTCAGGAGTATGTGGTACCAGTTATGCCTGACGATGAGCAGTGTCGATTGGAGAGGTTTGGTAGACTTAAGCCTCCGACTTTCAGCGGTACTGAGGGCGAGGATGCCCAGGGTTTCTTGGATAAGTGTTAGAGGATTCTTCGTACAACGGGTATTCTGGAGACCAATGGTGTAGCATTTACTACGTTTCAATTTTCAGGAGCTGCCTTTACTTGGTGGGAGGCTTATAAGAGGAGTAAGCCTATTGGTGAAGCTCCCCTTACCTAGCAATAGTTCTCTATTCTCTTTCTGGAGAAATATGTGCCACAATCTTGCCGAGAGGAGCTGTGCAGGCAGTTCGAGCAGTTGCATCAGGGAGATATGACTATGACACAGTATGAGATGCGGTTCTCTGAGTTATCTCGTCATGCGGTCTGGTTGGTTCCCACAGATCGAGAGAGGATCAGGAGGTTCGTTGATGGCCTCACATATCAACTTCGGATTCTCATGACTAGGGAGAGGGTGTTAGGTGCTACTTTTGAGGAGGTTGTTGACATCGCCCATGAGATTGAGTTGGTTCGTCGCCAGGAGCAATATGAGAGGGAGGCAAATAGGCATCGGGGATCTTGTAGCTTTGGTAGTGCTCCTTCGAGGGGTTAGTTTCAACACGGCAGGGGTCGTCCATTCAGGCAGGCTTAGTCAGCTCACCCAGGTTATCATGGGGCATCATTGGGTCATGGTTCTCACAGTTCTCAACAGGGCTATTCATCACTCAGTGCCCTTCCAGCCCAGAGTTCTTCCCGTGCTCCATCAGTTCAAGGTTCCTCCATGCCATGTCCTTCTACTGGCCATTCTGATGCCAGGAATTCCCTTAAGTCCCCATCTCCAGCACCAGAGAGTTGTTATGAGTGTGGAGAGTTTGGGCATATAAGGAGGCAGTGTCCTCGTCTTCTTGAGGGTCCGTCTCAATAGAGGGCCAACCCTTGACTCTAGCTCCAGTTATTCCACCGCCCACTCAGGTTGCTAGAGGTGGGGTCCAGTCAGCTAGGGGTTGCCATAGAAGGGGAATTCGATCAGGTGGTGGTCAGGCTCATTTCTATGCCCTCCCAGGTAGACAAGATGTTGTTGCTTCAGATGCTATAATTACAGGTATTGTCTCAATCTGCCGCAAAGATGCCTCTGTGTTATTTGATCCCGGTTCCACCTTTTGTTATGTATCATCATACTTTGATCGTTATTTGGATACACCATGTGAGTCTCATATTTCACATATTCATGTATCTACTCCGGTGGGTGATACTGTTGTTGTAGACCGTATATACCGGTCGTGTGTGGTGACTATTGGGGGCCAGGAGACCTGAGTAGATCTGTTGTTGTTATGTATGGTAGACTTCGATGTTATATTGGGAATGGATTGTCTATCTTTGTGTCATGCTATTTTGGACTGTCATGCTAAGACAATGACGTTGGCTATGCCGGGTGTGCCATGGATTGAGTGGTGAGGTTCTACTTATTTGTCCCCAGTAAGGTGATTTTGTTTATGAAGGACCAACATATGGTTGGGAAGGGTTGTCTTTCGTATTTATCCTTTATGAGGGAAGTCAGTGTAGAGACTCCTAGTGTTGATTCTATTCTAGTTGTGAGAGATTTTCCCGATGTGTTTCCTGCAAACCTATCGGGTATGCCACCAGACAGGGATATTGATTTTGGTATTGATCTGGTACCGGGCACTCAGGCCATACCTATTCCACCGTATCGTATGGGATCAGTGGAGTTGAAGGATTTAAAGGAACAACTTCAGGAACTCCTTGATAAGGGGTTCATTCGGCCTAGTGTGTCGCCTTGGGGTGCACCGGTTCTATTTGTGAAGAAGAAGGATGGTACTATGAGTATGTGCATTGATTACAGGAAAATGAATAAGGTTACAATTAAGAACACATATCCTCTACCTCGTATTGATGATTTATTTGACCAGCTTCAGGGAGTGAGAGTGTTCTCCAAGATTGATCTCCATTCAGGTTATCACCAGCTGAATATCAGGGACTCGTATATTCTTAAGACAGCTTTCAGGACCTGATATGGTCATTATGAATTCTTGGTGATGTCTTTTGGGCTGACTAATGCCCCAGCAGCATTTGTGCACTTGATGAACAGTGTGTTCCCGCCGTATCTCGACTCATTTGTCATAGTTTTCATTGATGATATTCTGGTGTATTCATGTAGTCAGGAGGAGCACGTGGAGTATGCAAAGTTCTCCAAGTGTGAGTTTTGGCTTAGTTTTGTGGCTTTCTTGGGGCATGTGGTGTCCAGCGAGGGTATTCAGGTTGATCCAAAGAAGATACAGACGGTCCAGAGTTGGCCCAAACTGTCCTCAGCTACAGAGATTCGCAGCTTTCTTGGTTTGGCTGGCTATTATCGCCGGTTTATTAAGGGATTCTCATCTATCGCATCGTCCTTGACCAAGTTGACTCAGAAGTGTGCTTTATTCAGGTGGTCGGATGAGTGCGAGGAAAGCTTTCAGAAGCTCAAGACCGCCTTAACCACAACTCTAGTGTTAGTGTTACCATCAGCTTCAGGTTCATATACCGTGTATTGTGATGCTTTGAGAGTTGGTATTGGGTGTGTGTTGATGTAGGAGGGTAAAGTTATTGCTTATGCTTCTCGTCAGTTGAAGCCCCATGAGAAAAATTACCATGTTCGTGATTTGGAGTTGGCTGCCATTGTTCACGCATTGAAGATTTGGAGGCATTATTTGTATGTTGTGTCTTGTGAGGTGTTTACTAATCATCGTAGCCTCCAGCACTTGTTCAAGCATAAGGATCTCAATTTGAGGCAGCGGAGATGGTTGGAGTTGCTAAAGGATTATGATATTTCTATTTTGTACCATCCGAGAAAGGCCAATGTGGTGGCCGATGCTTTGAGCCGGAAGGCGGTGAGCATGGGGAGTTTGGCATATATTCCAGTTGGAGAGATACCTCTTGCAGTTGATGTTCAGGCTTTGGCCAATCGGTTTGTAAGGTTAGATATTTCAGAGCCCAGTCGGGTATTGGCTTGTGTGATTTCTCGGTCTTCCTTATTTGATCGCATCAGAGAGCGCCATTATGATGATCCTCATTTGCTTGTCCTTGAGGACAAAGTTCAGCACAATGATGCCAGAGATGTGACTATTGGTGATGATGGGGTGTCGAGGATGCAGGGCCGGATATGTGTGCCCAATATGGATGGGCTTTGGGAGTTGATTCTAGAGGAGTCCCATAGCTCGCGGTATTCCATTCATCTAGGTGACACGAAGATGTATCAGGATCTGAGACAACACTATTGGTGGAGAAGGATGAAGAAAGACATTGTGGGATTTGTGGCTCGGTGTCTCAATTGTCAGCAGGTGAAATATAAGCATCAGAGACCGGGTGGCTTGCTTCAGCGGATGGATATTCCAGAGTGGAAGTGGGAGCGGATAACCATGGACTTTGTAGTTGGTCTCCCACGGACTTTGAGGAAGTTTGATGCTATTTTGGTGATTGTGGATCGGCTGACCAAGTTCGCGCACTTTATTCCTGTGTGTACTACCTATTCTTCAGAGCGATTGGCAGAGATCTATATCTGGGAGATTGTTTGTTTTCATGGTGTCGCAGTTTCCATCATTTCAGATAGGGGCACTCAGTTTACTTTACAGTTTTGGAGGTCTGTGCAACGAGAGTTAGGTACTCAGGTTGAGTTGAGCACAGCTTTTCACCCTCAGACGGACGGGTAGTCCGAGTGCACTATTCAGATATTGGAGGACATGTTGCGTGCTTATGTCATCAATTTTGGAGGGTCATCGGATTAGTTTTTACCGCTCGCAGAGTTTGCTTATAACAACAGTTACCAGTCGAGTATTCAGATGACTCCATATGAGGCTTTGTATGGGAGGTGGTGTAGGTCTCTAGTTGGTTGGTTTGAGACAGGTGAGGCTAGGCTATTGGGTATAGACTTGGTACAGGAAGCTTTAGAAAAGATGAAGGTAATTCAGGAGAGGCTTCGTACAGCATAGTCGAGACAAAAGAGTTATGCTGACAGGAAGGCTCGGGATGTGTCCTATATGGTTGGTGAGAAGGTTCTGTTGAAGGTTTCACCCATGATGGGTTTTATGAGGTTTGGGAAGAAGGGTAAATTGAGTCATCGGTTCATTGGGCCTTTTGAGGTGCTTCAGAGGATTGGGGAGGTGGCTTATGAGCTTGCTTTGCCACCCAGCTTATCGAGTGTGCATTCAGTATTTCATGTTTCTATGCTCCGGAAGTATATTGGCGACGCGTCTCATGTTTTGGATTTCAGCACGGTTCAGTTGGATGATGATTTGACTTATGATATGGAGCCAGTAGCTATTTTGGAGCGTCAGGTTCGAAAGTTGAGGTCAAAAGATATAGCTTCAGTGAAAGTGCAGTGGAGAGGTCGGCCCGTGGAGGAGGCTACCTGGGAGACCGAGTGGGAGATGCAGAGCAAATATCCTCACCTATTTGAGGCTTCAGGTATGTTTCTTGACTCGTTCGAGGACAAATGTTTGTTTAAGATGGTGAGGATGTAACGACCCGGTCGGTTGTTTCATGAATTACCGCTCTGTTTTCCCTATTTCTGCTTCTTATTGCTTTATTCAATTGTATTATACGTTATCGAGTTGATTGGTTCAGGTTCGGAGAGGTTTTGGTAAGGTTTGAGATACTTAGTCTCTTTTGAGTAAGCTTAAGTTGGAAATGTCAACTGGATATTGACTTATGTGAAAAAGTGCTTGGATGTGAATTCTGATGGTTCGGACAGCTTCGGAAGGTGATTTGGGACTTAGGAGCGTGATCAGAATGTATTTTGGAAGTCCGGAGTAGATTTAGGCTTGAATTGGCGAAATTGGAATTTTGGCGTTTTCCGGTTGATAGGTGAGATTTTGATATAGGGGTCGGAATGGAATTCTAGGAGTTTCAGTAGGTCCATTGTGTCGTTTGGGATGTGTGTGCAAAATTTCAGGTCATTCTGACGTAGTTTGATAGACTTTTTGATCGAAAGCGGAATTTGGAAGTTTTTGGAATTCTTACGCTTGAATCTGATGTGATTTTGGTGTTTTGATGTTGTTTTGGGGGTTCCGAATGTTGGAACAATTTTGAATGATGTTATGGAATATGTTTCCATGTTTGGTTGAGGTCCCGAGGGCTCGGGTCAGTTTTAGATGGTTGAACGGACAATTTCAAGTTAAAGAAAATTGCAGAAATCTGTTGTAGTGTTGCAAACAATTTGTGCTTCGCGTTAGCATTCGCGATGTGGGTCCCGCGTTCGCGAAGGGTCGGGTCATTGTTCACCGCATTCGCGATGGGTATATCGCGTTCGCGAAGGTTCAAGTGGCTGAAGCATCGCATTCGTGATAGGGTGGTCGCGTTCGCGTAAGAGAATTTTTTGTCAATGGTATTTTGTGCTTCGCCAATTCGAGGCTTAGACCGCGTTCGCAAAGAAGGATTTTTGATCGTTGGGTAGAATGTTTAAAAGGCCATTTTCGCGCGTTTTGGCCTAAGTTCACCATTTTTGACTCGATTTTGGAGCTTTTTGAGAGAGATTGAAGAGGGAATCAAAGAGAACTTATTGGAGGTAAGAATTTTGCACTTAATACTCGATCCTATTGTGATTTCTACCTAATTAAACATGAAATTTGGGGAATTTGAAGCCTAAATTGGGGAGTTAGGGCTTGGAAACTTGAGACTTTAATCTAGGGATTTGAGGGGACATTTGTGGTCGGATTTTGGTATTCTTGGTATGTATGAACTCGTGGGAGGATAAGGATTCCGTTGATGTGACTTTTGTCGAATTTCGAGACGTGGGCTCGGGAGTCAGGTTGGACCAATTTTGGGATCTTTGGTATAATTTGATTAATTTCGCATGAGCTTCGTCCCTTTAGTATATTCTAATGTTATGATTCTGATTTTGGGTAGATTCGGCACGGGTGGAGGCCGAGGCGAGAGGCAAAGGCGTTGCGGAGTAGTAATTCATCCGGTTTAAGGTAAGTAACCATTGTAAATCTGGAACTGAGGGTATAAAACCCCGGTATTTTGAATTATTTTGATAAATGAGGTGATGTACATGCTAGGTGACGAGCGTGTGGGCGTGCACTGGTAAGGATTGTGACTTGGTTCATCTCGTAGCGACTATTAAGCCGCGTACTTGATTTGAAATCTTATGATATCCCGTATTTTAGAAATTTATACTGTATTATAGGTTGTATGCCATATTTGGGGCCTTGTCCCGACCTGTTGAGACCCTTAGGGGAATTTTTACTGTTTTCCTCACTCTATTTGTTTGAAAGCGTATCCTCAGTCATGTTTTACCTGTTTATTAATTAAAACTGGTTTTATCACTCTACTTTTTAAATATGAGAATTGTTTGGATTGAGTTCCCTGATTTCCACTGTTATGCCTAAGTGGCTGTGAGGTTAATGACTGAGAGAGGTTGATGACCTAATAGTGAGTATTATAAATATTACGGATCGGGATGCACGCCGCAAAAAATATTATATGTATATATTATGGATTGGGTTGCACGCTGCAGTGATACTTATATGGATCGGGTTGCATGCTGCAGGGATATATATTGGATCGGGTTGCGCGCCGCAGTGATACGACGCTTGGGCTGTAGGAGCCCCTCCAGAGTCTATACACCCCAAGTGAGCGTAGTTGACTATAAACTATCGATCGGGTTGGACGGCGTAGCGGTTATCATGATTATTACTATTATGAGATGTATTTGAGCCTAAGTGATGAGTGTGAGTACTGAGTGACGAGAGCTGAGTCACGAGTGACTGAGAGGCTATATTTATGAGTGATACCTTGCCCGAGGGGCCCATTTATGATGCTTTTGCTGATTTCACTCTCCTTTTATGATGAGCCTCTGTTGAAAACTGCTAAGTAAATGATTTCAAAATATTTCAATTGAAACTGAAGCTTTATGAAGGAACTGGTTTTAAAATTTGTTGAGTTTAATGTGATATTGTGTTGTTTACTCTTTTATATGATTTTTAACTGCTTGTCACTACTTTCAGACCTTATTTACTGTAGTTACTTACTGAGTTGGTATACTCACATTACTCCCTGCACCTTGTGTGCAGATCCAGGTGCCCGAGCGGTAGAGTGAGGGTCCCCAGCATTGTCGGAGTTTGCCGGAGACTACAAGGTAGCTGCATGGCTTCCGTAGCCCTGCTTTCCTCCTTCCTATCTTGTTTCTTTCTGCATTTTAGACTGGTTATGTATTAGACAGTCGGATTTTTGTATTTAGAGGCTCTAGACTCGTGACACCAGATGTTTGGGCTGTGTTGGTCTATTTTCTGTAATGTTTTTCCGCACATTTCAGTGATTTATGAATTCCTTATAAAGGTTGAGACTCAATTAAATGTTAAAGGTTTTTAGTAAAAGAGATTGATTGTGGTTACTTGTTGGGTTGGCTTGCCTAGTATTTTGATAGGCTCCATCACGACCGGGTATTTGGGGTCGTGACATCTGCGGACCGCACATTTCTGAGTGCAGTCGCGTAACTGACTTCTGCGGTCGCACAATAATTGTGCGGTCTGCACTTCCTTTAATCTTGAACTGAGAAATCTCTGAACTTCTGCTCTTGGTTAGCTTCTGCAACTTCACATTTCATGTGTTGTCCGCACTTTGCACTAGTCCTCTAACATGAATGCCTTAACAATCTGCGGCTGCAGATGGAAATCTGCGGTCCGCGCTTTGAGCTTTTGTGCCTGATATTTGTCCTTGAGTTTATATCACTCCTTCTTGAGTTGAATTTCATCTTAGTGGCTCATTTTCCAATACTCCTGCAATTAAGCATATTTCCTCAGTTTTTGGGAATACAATTAAACACTTTTGGACTAAAACGAAAGCTAAAAGGCGCTAATAAGTAGTCAAAATCCCCGCTTATCAACTCCCCCAAACTTAAACTTTTGCTTGTCCTCAAGTAAATAAGGCAATTCCCACCTCCACAGGCTAAGAGCTATTCCAGCTAATCTTAGATGCATCAATCACACATCAATTGGGACCAACAATTACCCACAGTACTTATGAATTATCAACAAGGCAATGATTTGACGTTTTAATCACAAATATTTCTAATGTGACACTTGAGTATCAAGAGTTGACTTTATTCATCAAGAAAGCTCGCTCTTTCATATAGGTCATTGTGTATCCCAAACTCCTCCTCTTCTACTCTCCGTTAGCATATCTCACTTAAGAATGTTGCACTCAATTCCAAGATTTGTGAAAAGTTTACCCATCTCTCTTAAAAGAATGTCACAAGTATGGCCTTAAGTACCATATGTTTGTCCCTCATGTAGATAACCACTAATGTAAGTTCACTCAGCTTGAAATCACGTAGAGCTTTTTTGGAATGTAATGCAAGCTTCTGGACTATGGTTGGATATGTTGGAACAGAACGAGTTCATCTTTCTTAAGCACTCCATTTTCTTTTCTTGGCTCATGTTTTGCCGACTCTTTGAGGTACTTTATTTTTCCTTAGGGGAACTAGAGAGACTTAACATCACTCATTTTATCATTGCTTTTCTTTGAATCCCTTCAACTCCTCGAATTATTCGCTTTCTTTTTGCATTTTTATTTTTATTCTTTCTTTCTTTTTCTTTGCCTTTCCTTTTCTTCACTTCTTTTCTCTTTTTTGTGCCTTGATACCTTTTTCAAACTCCTCGTCTCTCCCCCAAACTTATGTTTTAGCCAATTGTTTATCAAGAGTGTCAAGGAAAGCTCGGGTGCCAAGAGAGGATTATTACAAAACGAGTAAAGGCTTGTAACATGGTTATCAAATGAGAAAGGTTTTAGGCTCAAATGGGTTGACTAGGGATAACAACATTGGTGGGACATGGAACATTTCAAACGGGTCATGGAGAGCCTACAATCACTTCTCGAGCCAAGAAAAACTTAAAATTTTGCCTAGAAACACATTCGGGGCAAGTTCTAGACCATTCACACGGGTACTTGGACTTACAACAAAATAGCTCACCTCTCACACAGCTGGATTGTTAAAGAGGATAGAGTCGAGGGCCCACAACAACCATATTCAAGATTGAAAATCACTAATGGTTCGACTAAACCACTGATGATTGCTTAAGTCAACACAAGAGTCAGAAGGTCACTAACTAGAGCTATTTCTTTTCAAGAACTTGTTTTTAATCATAAGCACGTAGTTAAGTATGTTGGTACCAAGTGAAGCATGTTTAACTTTTCTAGTCTGACTCAATTAGGTCTTTTTATTCATGATTACTACTATTCTTACCTAAACATCAAAAACAAACTCAATCCCTTAATAAGTTTGTCACGCCATCTATCATTGGAAAGAATTATCCGGTTCACACAAAAACTACCTTTGGAAAGAACCGTGACATTAAGAAAACCAAAGGCTTATTGATCACTTAAACATGAAAAGAAACTGTTTTACCAATCAAACACCCCTAAGCATACGTCTAAAATATGAACCTGAATAACATCTGTTGCATTACAAAATTAACATACATGAAAGAAGCCTGTCATCAAGGCATATGTACGTATACAGACAAAATACAGTGGGCGAGCCGGCAAGGTTGCTATAGACAATTATACATCAAAATGAAAGCCGACAAGGCCACGTATAACCCAACTAGACATACTGTCTACAGACCTCTAACAGAAACATAACTGTACAAAGATAGGACTGAGCCATGTCATACTCATATACATATATATGTACAAACGTATCGTACCAATATCAAAAGTAGCTCCGGATCAAATGGAGCATGCCAACTCTCGCTGATCAGGGATCCTAAGAAGGAGGACCGTCAGTATTTGGACATTAAATGCTAAAAATGCAAACGATGCTTATTTTTGTAATTTTTTAATTATTGTAAAACAAATTTAATTACTAACAACTATAGAATTAAATCCTACATGCAAAATCTGACATATTTTTGTATTTTTTATTAATTTATCAAATAAACACGCACAGACAAATACAAATAATTATTCAAAATATCACAAAATATCACAAAATTGCACACCAAAGAAAAATCATTTTATTTTTGGATTTTTTGGGAGTAATTCTCATATAGGGCAAAAATCACGTGCTTACAGCTGCCCCTCTTTGCCCGGATACACGAAGGGTTTTCGTGCAAAGATAAAGCGAGCGATTTTTGCCCATCCGAGTACTCCGTGTGAAGCATTTTTTGAAAAAGATTTGACCGAACCTTTGCTTCAAAGGTTTCCTACATATCCTGGGCTAAACAGGAATCAGGTCAATGTAGTTCGGGAAGTTTTTGGTAGCTGGGACTACCGTGGGACTGCGATGTTACTGCTGTTGCATGCTGTTATCACTGCTTACCGATCTCCTTGTTACACCGTGCTTAAAAGAAAACAAGAAGCTAGGCTAGACTAAAATTTGTTCTTGTTGCCTTGCTTTCTTGTCGGCTTGTGTTTCCTCCGGTGCTTTTCTTCCGATGCTTTTCTTCCTTTTGACACATGGACTTGAGTTTATGCTGGGACCTCTTGTTGCAACCTTCTGCTTCCCGGTGCTGGGGATTTTATTGTTTACTGCTGGGGATTCCTGTTGTAACCTTCCGCCTTCTGGTGGGGTTACTGATTCCAAACTCTGTAATACAAGACTAAAAAGTTGCTTCAATGCAAAATTATGAAATGTATGCCCGCATTATACTGGTGGGCGACCTAGAGCTGAAAGTATTCCCGCATTTTACTGGTGGGCGACCTAGAACTGAAATGTATTCCCGCATTTTACTGGTGGGCGACCTAGAACAGAAAGTATTCCCGCATTCTACTGGTGGTCGACCTAGAACTGAAATGTATTCCCGCATTTTACTGGTGGGCGACCTAGAACTGAAATGTATTCCCGCATTTTACTAGTGGGCGACCTAGAACTGAAATGTATTCCCGCATTCTACTGGTGGGCGACCTAGAACTGAAATGTATTCCCGCATTTTACTGGTGGGCGACCTAGAACTGAAATGTATTCCCGCATTCTACTGGTGGGCGACCTAGAACTGAAATGTATTCCCGCATTTTACTGGTGGGCGACCTAGAACTGAAATGTATTCCCGCATTCTACTGGTGGGCGACCTAGAACTGAAATGTATTCCCGCATTTTACTGGTGGGCGACCTAGAACTGAAATGTATTCCCGCATTTTACTGGTGGGCGACCTAGAACTGAAAGTAAAAGGACAGAAATGTATGCCTCTATTATATGGGCGGGCTCCCAACTTCAATGCTAACTTAGGAGGAAATGCGTCTCCTATGGGTAAACTAAACTTAGGAGGAAATGCGTCTCCTATGGGTAAAAGTAAATTTAGGAGGAAATACGTCTCCTATGGGTAAACTAAACTTAGGAGGAAATGCGTCTCCTATGGGTAAACTAAACTTAGGAGGAAATGCGTCTCCTATGGGTAAAACTAAACTTAGGAGGAAATGCGTCTCCTGTGGGTAAAAGTAAATTTAGGAGGAAATGCGTCTCCTATGGGTAAACTAAACTTAGGAGGAAATGCGTCTCCTGTGGGTAAAAGTAAATTTAGGAGGAAATGCGTCTCTTATGGGTAAACTAAACTTAGGAGGAAATGCGTCTCCTATGGGTAAACTAAACTTAGGAGGAAATGCGTCTCCTATGGGTAAAAGTAAATTTAGGAGGAAATGCGTCTCCTATGGGTAAACTAAACTTAGGAGGAAATGTGTCTCCTATGGGTAAACTAAACTTAGGAGGAAATGCGTCTCCTATGGGTAAACTAAACTTAGGAGGAAATGCGTCTCCTATGGGTAAAACTAAACTTAGGAGGAAATGCATCTCCTATGGGTGAAACTAACTTAGGAAGTGCGTCTCCTATTGGCAGAACTAGACTTAGGAAGTGCGTCTCCTATTGGCAAAGGCGTGGAATGTATTCCCTTGTTATACAGGTGGGCGCCTAAAATATGCAATGGACAGACAAGAAAAGTATTCCTTTCGTTATTCAGGTGGGCGCCTGGCTTCAACAACAACTTTGAAAATAAAATCCTATTCGAGGGCGGATGAACCCAAAATATCCTATTCGAGGGCGGATGAACCCAAAATATCCTGTTCGAGGGCGGATGAACCCAAAATATCCTGTTCGAGGGCGGATGAACCCAAAATATCCTGTTCGAGGGCGGATGAACCCAAAATATCCTGTTCGAGGGCGGATGAACCCAAAATATCCTGTTCGAGGGCGGATGAACCCAAAATATCCTGTTCGAGGGCGGATGAACCCAAAATATCCTATTCGAGGGCGGATGAACCCAAAATATCCTATTCGAGGGCGGATGAACCCAAAATATCCTATTTGAGGGTGGATCAACCCAAAATATCCTATTCGAGGGCGGATGAACCCAAAATATCCTATTCGAGGGCGGATGAACCCACAATATCCTATTCGAGGGCGGATGAACCCAAAATATCCTATTCGAGGGCGGATGAACCCAAAATATCCTATTCGAGGGCGGATGAACCCAAAATATCCTATTCGAGGGCGGATGAACCCAAAATATCCTATTCAAGGGCGGATGAACCCAAAATATCCTATTTGAGGGCGGATGAACCCAAAATATCCTTAAGACTTGAAAATGTCTTACCTCGAATACTTGCTGGGGATAACACTGTTGGGGAATTATTTACTTACCTGTTGGGGGGTAAAATGTTATCAGCTGGGGATAACGCTGTCGAGGATAACACTGTTGGGGGATTCTGATTCTTTCAGAACTAGTGCTTCACTGAGCTCAAGTTTCATCCCTTTGCTGGGGAACAACTTCCTCCATAGAACTTATTATGTTGGGGGCAACACTGGTTCTAAGACCACTTCCCTTGAGACTGGCGTTATCTTTATTCTTTCCCGCATGGGTACCTGACTTCCAGAAAATTTTCTAAGCGGAAGGAAAATTTTCTGCCCCAGTTTGATAATATCCCTTGCGGCATGCATTTCTGGCATCAATGCCATTTCCTTTACCTGTTTCAAATCAAACAAAATTTGTTAGTTTAAAACATGGTGGTTGGTTGTGATACCCCTACTGGGATGGCTTTTCCCTTTCTCCTTCCTTGCTCTGCGTTCCACAGCTTGTTGGGGATGATATTATGTGCTGGGGATAATCCCTTCCTGCTGGGGATATCCGTCTTCTTTTGTGACATAACTCGGAAGCTGGCATTTCCCCGACCTTTTAGTCCTAGTATGAATTTCCCAAATCATGTTCATTGCTCTCCTTGATTTTCCCACTGGCTTTGGCCTTGAGGTTTATAACTTTGGTTTTGGCAAGGATATCCCTTTTGACACTCGTCAATCCTTTTGTCAATTCCCTTTTGCTGGGGATATTTTCTTGACACTGGCCTCGCGCTTGTTCCTCGCTGACTACACCATTTGGATGCACTAGTCAGATCTCATTTTGTATAATTGGGAAGCTGATGACATATTTTGAAGTCATTTCATACTTGTTCTGACCGGACAGACTCTATTGGGGAAAATTTTTTATGAAAGGAGAAAGATAAAAGATACAAAACAAAAGACAAAGGAAATGATGACTCTTTTACAAAAGAAACTATAAATAAAAACCTATCAAACGCAGATACCGACTCTAATGGCCATGACATGCGTATGTGGCCTATCCTCTACCGTCAATCATCTTTCAAGATCTTCAATTGGCGATTCCCCATTGGATTCTTAATCTTATTCGACTTGTAGTGCCCAAAGGGTTTTCACTATCAAGTCTCTCTCATTTTTTGTTCTTCTCTCAGCTTTCATCGCCTTATGGTGCCTGTGAAGGTTTTCACCGATATGACTCTCTCATTTGTATCACTTTCCAGCTGGGGATTTGGAGTGTTGCCGGTATGACTCTCTCTGCTGGAGATTAGAGTCCTTTCTGCTGTGGAACAGAATGTTATGTTCGCCGGTAAGACTCTCATTTGTCTGACTTGGCATCTTTTGAAGACTGGTCAGAAGGTCTTTCTTTGGACCGTAATGTGGGTTTTGGATAGGGCTAGAAAAAAAAAGGGTATTAAAGGCTCAAAAATGCATTAATTCTGGGTTATTAGTTACAACTTTCGGAACTAGATTTATTTACCACAAACGCAACTTTTGCCCCAGTTTCTTGCTTGGGGATATTTTACTTGATTGATTTATATTTTTTCAAAACTATGACCGAGCCGTGAAGCGCCTACGTATCCTCTTTGAGGAATCAGGTCAAACGTAGTTCCCAATTCCTCTTTTTTCATTTGACTTTCTTTTGTTTTTTTTTTGTTTATCACTTTTCTTTTCTTTTCTTTTTCGTTTTGTTGTTTTCTTTTCTTCTTTTTTTTTTCTTTCTTTTTTCTTTTTTTTTTCTTCATGTTTTCATGTCATGCTCGCGTTTTCTAGTCGTTTTTACTGATTCCGAACGAGGGGTATGAAAGAAAAATAAGTAAGGCTAAAAAAGGGGTAACGAAGGATAAAGTGTTTAGGTAGCAGAACAAAATGCCTTCGTCATTCCAGTCTTCAAAACATGCCAAATGCAAACAACACAACAAACAATAGATTTATAGTCTCTTCCGACGGTGCTGGGCTTGACAATTATGTTAAACATATGTTTGTTCATTTGTCACTTCTAAAGCACCGTTGGGCGACACTCTCATTCTCTTTTATTATGAACGACCCTCATGCCAATTTAGGCGAATCTTTATTTAACGGTTTTCTTTGTGTTTGCCCCAGTTCCACATGACTCGGGCTCCAAATAATCTCAAACCGTTCTTATTTCCTTTAAATGCTTTGATCACCTTCTCAGGGTTTTATGATTAACTTTTAAGACTAGGCCCAAACTGGGTGCGCATGTCATGTCCCTAGAATCGGCATTGAACAAAAATGATAAAAGGACTAAACAAAAAGATGACTGGAAATAATAAAAGACCGGATTTTGTATTAGACTACCGGTGAAATGGTTTAAATAACAAAACAAACAAAACAATCCAGAACAAAATCCTAAAACAAACTGGACAAGACAACATCCGACTTATAACCCTAATAATCCGAACAACAGAAATGACAACAAAATGAGCCACCACAAGCTTCTCTCTTGCTGACCAAGGAACGAAACGTCCTCCCACTTTATCAAAATTGGCATTTTAGCCACTGAGCTTTGCATCAATACTGCCGAGACCATTACCAGCTTCAATCTCATCAACCTCCGTCGGCAAGTTCTCGAGGGGGTTCGAGTGCTCCATGTCACTGTTATTAATCACAACCCGCCCTTCTCGGATCATTTTCTCTACTTCCCTTCTCCAACTATGACAGCTCTCAATGTTGTGCCCTATGACATTGGAGTGGTAGGCGCATCGCGCTGCCGGATCAAAGCTCCTTGCAAGTGGATTTGGAGTACATGCGGGGAGTGGTTCAATCGAGCCAGCATGCCTTAGCCTTTCAAACAGACTGGCATAAGATACCCCGATAGGGGTGAGAGCCTTTTCTCGTTTCAGCAACCTCTTCATTCTTGCATGTTGACAGGGCCGGAAACCTGATCCAGATGGCTTTTGGTAGGCTTGTATGGGTGGGTAAGCATTTCGTGGAGTCGGGTACCTGGGAAGTGAGGTATGGCTTTTGAGGTCACGGGGAAAGAAGTGGTGTTGGGGAGCGGAGAAACATTGAAGAGTGATGGAGCTACTCGGATAGCTGGGAAAGCTGCCATAAATGGGTTGGGATGGAGAGTATGGAGAATCTTCCATTATGGTGTTGGGTGCTTGGGAAATGACCGAGTTCAAGAGGCTTGGCGGTGGAGGGGGTGGTGCTTTTCCCGTTATCCATGCCTGATACATGTCTGCCACATGCTGTCTCAGCATTTTCACTTCTTCTACCAACCTGTTGTTCTGTTCGACCAATTGTTGTCGGTCATCAGTACCGAACCACTCGGTTCTACGGTTCTGAGCCATTGTCCTTTGATTTTGCTTTGCAGGGAGGAGTTACCACAACCAACCACTTTCTATACATGGACACATCAAAGGGAAGCCATCACGTTAGTGTTAGGGCATTGGACAGACAATCATGTATCAGAGATACAATGTACCTAAGCAGTTAGACAATTGTGCCCCCTGAAAATCTTCCACACTCTCTTTTATTTATTTATTATTATATTTTTTTATATTTATATTTTTTTATTTTAGTGGTGGTCGAATCTTATGGAGATTGCCTACGTATCATGACCCCGCATGAATCAGACCGAGCGTAGTTCGGACCCAATAAAAGATAAACAATGCTAAACATTTTTTTTTCAATTTTCATGTTAAAACAAACTGAGTTTCAAAGGTTTGAAGATGACCTACAAGCTGGAAAATCAAACAACCCACATATTCTAATTAAAAGATTTACAAATGGCCAATTTCTTTCCCCGTTTGACAAATGCAACCAAACGGTTATTTTTGCAAATGTGGCCCCTTCCAACTTTCACATGAATTTGAGGCCGGGGAGGATTATTTTATGACACTTTACACACTTGTCCATTCTTTTACGAAAATAACCTTTCGACAACTGACAGATACTCTAAGGTTATTTCGGCAAGAACGGTTCAAGACGCGGCCGAAGTTGGCTCGGGTTATTTTGACTAAAAAAAATCCAAACGGTATTCACCTGACCGCTGACTCTTTTTTTTTTCTTTTCAAATTATACTAAAAACCTGATGTTGCAAACACGGCCCTTCAGCGCCTCGGGGACGAAGATTTATAGGGCTGTGTGGGTCAACTAGACCAAAATCCTAAACATGACCCAAAAAGGTGGCTGTTTATGCAAAGTCAGCCTTCCGGCGTCCCTCTCGGGAACATTCGGCTATTTTTGACAAAACATCATCACCCGACTTATTTATGACTCTTTTTATCATTTTTCGAATTAGAAAAGTCAATATTGCAAACACGGCCTTTCAATGCCTCGGGGACGAAGATTTTTAAGGCTGTGTGGGTCAACTGGACAAAATCTTAAAAATGACCCGAAGGTGGCTATTTATGCAAAGTCAGCCTCCCGGCGTCCCTTTCGGGAACATTCGGCTATGTCTTCATAAAACAGCGTCACCCGACTTCTCTATTAAAATTTTGACATGTTTTTTTTTTGGCTATTTTAGCAAAAGGGGAGGTTGGACACCACCCGACTTATTCATGACAAGATTAAAATTTTTGATTTTTGGCTATTTTAGCAAAAGGTGAGGTTGGACCCGATGAGGGTTGCCTACGTATCTCACATCCGGTGAGAATCAAACCCGCGTAGTTCGAGCCTCGCGAATAAGTAAATGGACTAATATTTTTTTTAATTGGAACTGTGAAAGAACTGCTTCAAAAGAAGAAAGGAAGTATATATATATTTTTTTTGATTGATTTCTTTTTGAAAGAAAGACTTGTAAAAATTCCTTTTCTTTTGATTTGAACTTTGAGAATTTCGAAAGTAAAAGGAAGTTTTTTTTTTTTTGAATTTCCATTTCTTTTTTTTTTATTCTAAAGAAAAAAAATATTTTTGGAATTTTACTTTTGATAAAAGAAATGCTTCTAAAAAATATTTTTTGAATTTTGAATTTTCTTTTCAATTTTGAAAGAAGTATCAAAATATTTTCGGATTTTTTTTTTTAAAAAAAACATTTTTATTATTTTTGTTTTATCAACAATGGAAAATAAAGATATTTATATTATTTTTTGCAAGACATATCTTTTTTGGAATTTTACTTTGAATTTTCTTGGCAAGACAAATACTCTTTGCAACAAATAAAGATATATATATTTTTTGGAAATAAAAAAAAACTTTTCAGATTTATATATATATATTTGCGACAAATATATATTTGCGACAAATAATGAAAGACTTTTTATTTTTTTATTTTTTATTTTTTGCATTTTCATAAGCAAATAAATAATAAAAAAAACCATTTTAAAAATAAGACTCTTTTTCATTTTCATTTTCATGGCAAGACAAACTATATATTTTTTCTATTTTTTTTTTGAAAAACAAAACAGAACAACGACTCTTTTTTTTTCTTTTCTTAGCTTTTAATAAAACAAACTAATAAGACATTTTTTTTTCATTTTCTCAAAATTTCGGCAGAGTTTTGACAGTATTTGGGCATTTGTTTTCTTTTCAAAATAAACAATCAATTCCCTAACCGCTATTTTTTTTTTCAATTTCAAAATATTATTCTTGATATTCACAAGTCAGTCAACACACAAGTCCGAATCAAATTAATGCGCAAGTAGTAACAAGTAAGATGCATCAGGATGGTCATTTTCATTTTTGGTGCACCTGTCCTAGACAGACTCAACCCCTGTGTTGAGCCTCCAAAGTCAGATGCACGTGATGCAAACAAACGTTCCTACTAGGGATCCGGCATGTGGCTTTGTTATACTAGGTTCAGAACCTGGGTGTTTGTTCTAGACCTGGCTTACCCGAGCGGACAGCTCGAGCCGAGGGGGGTAGCGTACCGGGAATACAGAAGCTTCACCGGCTTAGCAACTTGTCCGAACCTCGTTCTAAATTGGGATTTGACACTATACAGAAAAGAAGTCGTACGAAGTACACCCTTCTTCATGATTTAGAAGACTCAGAGAGGAGATGGGTTTCGGCACAGTTTATACACAGTTCACGTAATATCAAAGCGGTAAAAGCAGCATTTAGCACATTAGGCTCAATCATGTAAAAATCAGATAAAACCAAATATAACAATTTATATGAGCTCGAATTTCTAACCCTGAACCACTGGTTCTGGGTTAAGTCCCCAGCAGAGTCGCCAGAGCTGTCACACCTCCTTTTTCCGCCCCCGCGAGGGTACAAGGAGTTTTTTCCAATTAAAGGACAATCGAAACGGGATTTATTTATTTATTTCAGAGTCGCCACTTGGGAGATTTAGGGTGTCCCAAGTCACCAATTTAATCCCGAATCGAGGAAAAGAATGACTCCATATTACAGTCTGCGTACCAGAAATCCGGATAAGGAATTCTGTTAACCCGGGAGAAGGTGTTAGGCATTCCCGAGTTCCGTGGTTCTAGCACGGTCGCTCAACTGTCATATTTGGCTTATTTATCTGATTTTAATACAATTATGAACCGATGTGCCAATTTTAACTCTTTACCACTTTATTATTATTATTATTATTTTTAAAAAAAAATAAAATTGTGAACATCGTTTAAAACATGTCTTTGGATTACGTCACATGAAATGCACCCGCAATCCGGAACACATTTTTATTCAATGTTTTAGGATTTAGATTTGGGTCGCATGAAATGCGCATCCGAGTTTAAGAAGGTAAAATTAATTAAATCGCGCCTAAAGAGTCTAGCGTATCATTATTTTGGGTAGGGCCGTGAAATTTGCTAAAACGGCTCCTCCCTAATTCTAAGCGATTAAATGTACATTTATTGAGGGCCCCGCAATCTATACATTTCATTAAGCGAGGCTCATCTCATTTATTTGGACAAATCTTAAAACAACTACATTTTTCTATAAAAATGAGTCTCTAAAATAAAGAAAGAAAAGCCTAATTTATTACTAGCTTTTTATTATTTTAAGAAGACATGACATGCTAATTGCTTGATTAATACAAATATTGATGAAAAAGGAATTTCACTCTTAATTTCGAAATTATAAATAAAATAAAAATTCAACAACTAATATTCAAAATAAACAAATATAGCTAGATTAAAACTCAGCATTGTTATTTTTTTAAAAAAAAATTATTGAGATTAATTATTCACAATCATTTGAAACTAGATTTAACCATAATTACTAAAGCTTATTAGAAAGTTTATTAGACTTAAACGTTCTCTTAATCTTGCTTAAGCTCAAGTCATGCCTTAATGCCTAATTTACGATGTTTAATTTAAATTCGTGTCTTAGCTAAATTTAGCTACTTGTTCATGATCAACCTATAATCTTGAAGCCTTCATAACTAGTGAATTAACCTATTTTGCCGAACTGATTTATTACAGACTAACTTATGATATTATTTTCTTATTCCAGTTATTATTTAGTAATTCATGAGATAGCTTAAATACAATCAACAAAAGGAACAAAGAAATAAAAACGAAATTAAAACTTCAAATTTTCATTCTTCATATGTATTCACGCTTCATATTTCGGATTACAATAAACAGCTTTTCAGTTGTGTACCTGATATTGGAAGCAAAAGAAAATGAATATGAGAATCAGCAGCAGCAGTAAAATCAGTACAACACAGCAACAATAGCCCAGCAACAGTAACAACCCAGTAACAGACCGGCGGAGTAGTAATCCAAAAAAAAACAAAAGCTTCCAGCTTTTATGAAACAACAATTAATTCTGATTTCAAACAACAAAAGAAAACAGAATATTTTTTTTTAGTTTTTTTTATATTTGAAAGCTTAAATATTTTTCGGAATTTTCTATCTCTTAAATGTTCAGCCCTTTTCTCTCTCTTATTTTCAGATTTGTTTCTCTCTCCCGTTTTTTTCTGTCTGTGTATTTCTCCTGTCCTCTGATTTCAAGACCTCTATATATATAATCCCCACCCTTTAATCAATTAAAATCAATCCTTTTCTCTACCAAACCCATTATCTTCCCACTCATCCCCATTACATTAAATAAATATATCACACCACCCCATTTCATTTTGTCCCCCATGCTTCTTTTAAAATAATGCAAGATTCCCCTTTAAATTAAATCTTGTCCCCCCTTTATATTAAATAATAATATCACAACCCACCCCATTTCATTTTGTCCCCCATGCTTCAAATAAACAATTACAAAATGTACAATTCCTAAACTACCCCTTCCGACCTTACTGAAATTACCAAACTACCCCTGAACGTATTACAAATTTACCAAACTACCCATCAGCTATAACACATCAATTAATCAAACTTAACCAAAATATAGACAATATGATCAATTTCTAACAATGTTCAAACAACAATATGAACATGGATGAACATCATAACAACAATATCACATGAACATGATTTTAACAACATTTCAACAACAAATCACATGAACACAAATTGAACAACCAAGAACAACTAAAATTTGATTGAACAATATTTTAGCAACAAACAATCCTATTTTCGGATTCAACACCAACAACAAACAAAGTATGAAGATTTCTAAATTCAATCATATTGAACTTAAAATCAACTCTAACAACATTACAACAAACAATTCTTATATTAAACTTTAAACAAGATTATGAGAACAATTCAAGAAATAATCATAAATGGTAAACAAGAAATCACACTATACAAAATTCGGATTCAAGATCATCCAAACAAAGTATGAACATGAATGAAAATATTCAATAACCATAACAAACAAACTTTGTTCAAACTTCGAATTAAACTTAAACAGAACAAATAAACACATTCAAATTACTAATCTTCAACTAATCAATTAAATCCAACCAAAATTATAACAAAGATATATGATCCAAAATTAAGAAGCAAAACATAACTTCACATTAAATTACTAAATAAAAAAAACGAAACTTCAAACAAAGATGAACATGAATTAAACAATGTTAACAATTTCTGAAAATACGTTTAACACATGAAACAAATTGAAGAAACAATTAATTTAAAACTTCAATTTGAATAACAAACATTAAACTAACAATTCCTTTTTTTTTTTTTACAAAAAATGAATAAAATTAGAATGAAATAAACATGAAAAACAACTAATTAATTTCCCATTTAAATCTGAAAATTAAATTATCAAGACACATGAAGCAAACTAAAAATTAATTCAAACGATAAACATGAACAAAACAAGGATCGAACATTTATCGATTTTTATTTCGAGAAATATAAAACGAAATATGGACAAAATAAAACTCAAAACCAACTAACCGGAGATGAATCAACAATAAACTCCCCTTCCTCTTGAACCCGAAACAAACACCACGGACTCAAATGAAAAACCAAACGAATCCTTGATGAAAGGAAGGAGATGATGCACCATTAGAAGCAGAAATGAAGCCGCAACAGCTGGTCGATGCAGCTGGAAGGAGGAAGAGAAGCAGCGGTGATATGGCTAAAGAAAAAGCAACGTGAAGCAGCAGCACCAGCAGCAGCACGATGGAGGAAGTAGCTGCGACAGCCGGCGACGAAGAGAAGACGCAGTCGCGACAGTAGCCATGGCAACGAGCGGAGCTGTAGCGGCGACACGGCATCGGCTGCGTAGTTGTCCAGGAACTGAAGCACGGCCATGGCAATCACTGAAGCAGCAGATGTGTCGAGAAAAGGGTGCAGCAACAGTAAAGAAAACGACGCGACACGGCGAGAAGGATGAAGTCGCGTTGGTGGTTTTTGAGGTCGTTCATGGTTTCTGAGGTTGTTCATGGGAGGGAAGCTTGGAGATGACGTGTGTGTGTGTGTGTGCAGTGAGGAGGATGGAAGGGAAGCCATTGATGCTAGGGAGAAACTTGGAGAAGAAGAAGCAAAGGTGGGGGGGGGGCGGATGACTTAGGTCTTTTAGGGTTTTTTTTTTTTTTTTTTGTTTTTGTTTTGTAAAAATGAAAGACAAATGGGGTTTGAGTCTTTTGGGTTATGGACTGGGTCGACCCAGTTCGAAATGGACTGGGTCGTAGGGAAGATTGGGCCAATTTTTGGGCCTGTGGCTTGAAATTGAAGAAGAGGCCTAATTCCGACTTTCTTTATATTTTTGCTTTCTTTTCTTCTTTTATTTCTCTAAAACTAAATTATAAAAATACTTAAACTATTATTAAGAATTAAATTAAGTTATAAAAGCGCAAATTAACTCCCAATAACAATTAACGCACAATTAAGTATTAATTAAGCATAAAATTGTATATTTGGACATTAAATGCTAAAAATGCAAACGATGCTTATTTTTGTAATTTTTTAATTTTTGTAAAACAAATTTAATTACTAACAACTATAGAATTAAATCCTACATGCAAAATCTGACATATTTTTGTATTTTTTATTAATTTATCAAATAAACACGCACAGACAAATACAAATAATTATTCAAAATATCACAAAATATCACAAAATTGCACACCAAAGAAAAATCATTTTATTTTTGGATTTTTTGGGAGTAATTCTCATATAGGGCAAAAATCACGTGCTTACATGTGCGCCTATGCGACTCTTTTTTTCTCTCCAGCTTTTAACCAATCTCTAGGTAGCACGTTGTAAACATATACAAAGCTTGATATGTTGTCCGTCTGGGCATCTATGGGTGAAGTTCTTCACTCGGTACTTTGTTAAACTTACGACTTTTGCTATATCTTGTTTCATAGACTCATTTATCTATGCTTATGGCTTTAGTACAACTAGGTAGGTCATATTATACAATAACTCTTACTTCGGTTTACTATTACCGAGGTCTGCCACCCAACTCCAGGTTACTCTCTCACGCTTATCCTATATGTATAATCCTTATTACTGTTCATCTAAAGAATGACATCATAATCTCCTCTCATACTTTGGAATCTTTATCCATCTATTATTGATTTACCTTAATGTTAATCTATAATCCACTACTGATAATTTGAAACCTCTTACGTAATACATTGCCACAAGTCTCACGTCTCATCGGGGAACACTTGAAGTGGTTTTCCTAATCCACATAGGGACAATACTATACTTTAATAACCGTATTTCATAGTATCCCAATGTGATTCATCTTATGGGGGTATCCTAGTCTCGTGCCATCCATGAAATCTCTTCTCTTTGAATCATTACTCAAATGAAGGCCTATATATCATCCTTTTATAATTTACCACTATTACACCCTTATATTACGACCAGAGGAGCATTCCATCTCTTCCAAATGCTCCTAGTCTTAGACTCATCCGTGTTAATTCAAGCTATACTGAGCCTTTTATAACATATATAAATCATCAGTTCTCTTGTTTGATGGGCTTAATACCGAGGTCTTACCTATTCTTATCAGCTTCTAACTCACCTTTTCTCACCCTTACTCACATCTACCAAAAATCTTTTCACTCTACTATACTTTCGCTTGCGACCTAAACATATTTATTTATTCTACTCAGAACCTTCCTTTAACTTGCTAGCACCTTAGATTCCCTTTTGCGCATTCTCAGCTTTCTTTAAATGTAAATAATTACTTTTTCTGGTCGTTTTGCCACTTGCTATAAGGATACTTGGCTTATCATAGTGCCCACGAACACTGGAATTCCCTGTAACTCGTATGCTCTCAAGTATCACCTTTGATGTTTTTTTTCCTTTTTTTTCTGTTCATTAGCCATGATAGGTGCCACTTTCTTATGGAGTGCATGCAATATTATAGTGAGACTGCTGTTACAAGATCAAAGATCATTTCCTTTTTAGGTCACTATGCTTAGGTGGAAACCTTCTTCCTTATTTCCCCAGCTAGTCTTTCGTGGTAGTACTTAGGAGACCTTTTGGATCTTGTAAAGTTGTGATCTTGTTATACTGTATACTCGAAGGAATTTTTGATATTCGTACTCGCCTACAAACATCCTTACTTACATACCTCCATGCCGTTGTGCTCGTAGGATTAATTGTAAAATCAGATTTTGATTATCTCCTTAGTGGCACCCTCCATTATTCCCGTAATACTTATACAATACCTTTAAATACCCCAACTCTTATCTGAGCATTTCTCAAGGTTTATGACGTCATATTTGCGAGACGGAATTCACTATATTAGGATTCACTACATTTATCTTGCATGATCTGTTGACTCGTCTATAACCTCCTATTTAGCCATAACTGGGCTCTTCCTTAACCAAATCCCAAATACTCGTTGGCCTATCCTCACATCAATTTTCCGCGTAATCTTTCTTGGGTTATTTCCTTTGTTTTAACTTACCTCATGCACTAGCCTCTGATCTATCAATGACATTTCGGGCAGGAACCCTTACTTCCTTTCCTTAACGTCGTGTTTGTATAGTGCACTGATATCGTAGCATATCTGTAGGCTTTGAATAAGTACAATCTCATCCCTTTTTCACATTACCGCATTATTCTTCTACTACTCCATGATTAGTATAACCACTAAATTCTGACTTCATGCCACATCACTCCATATTCCCCCCTTTAGACGAGTACTAAGAGTTGGAGCTACGACGATCTACCTATAGATATTTTACCTCTATATATTTGACGTCTTTTCACATCATCGATTACCCTTACTTGTCTTGTGGTAATGCTTTTTGTACCAAGGATAATAAAATTCCTTGCTCGCGAGGATGACACTTAGTGTAATTGGCGCACATAGTCCCTTAAGCTTAACTTTGCTCATATTGCTTGCTTTAGGGAAGCGACATCCTGAATGACCATTAAAGGGCATTCTTTTGTCATCCATTCTATTATCGCCGGAACGCAACCTCTAAAATTCTCATGATACCGACTATTATCATATCATTTAGTCCCTAGTTCACATTTAGTTTATCTTGTTTACCAGCCCATACTGATTTCTACTACTCTGGGGGTATATCTTTTCCTGCTGGTAATCGCATTAGAGTTGCGAACTTATTTCTCGAAAAGAAGATATGACTTTATGGCCTATACTCCTTTGTTGTTTCAAGGCCTGTCACCTCTCATCTTTTTTCTTCACTTAACTATAGACTCTATAATTCTGTCATTTTCATCATCATTTTTTTCCACCGTTGGCATCCATGTGGACATCTTACTCATAATTCTTCATTAACTCTATTCTTATTTTTCTACTAACATTTATGTCTATCACTTTATTCTGAAAACATCAACAAGACATTCTTTTGCTTTTAGCTCCCCTTGCTTCATCTCACTGGCTCTTCGGGATGCCTAAAATTATCTCTCCTAGGGACACGAGCCATGCTAAGGTAATATTTATCCCTTCAAGGCTTCCAGTGGCTATCTTTATAGTACTCATATCTGGCTGTACTATTTTAGAGTGCGCCATCTGGGTATCTCACAAGGAGATTTATTAGAACATTTGCATTATGCTTCAGAAATTGTCAACTAACACAAACAATCAATTCACCATTATGGGTTACCCTAACCCCAACCGAATCCTGATATCTTGTCCTTTTCTTAATCTACACATGTTAGCCCCCAATAGGGTATAACTGAGATGGGTATGGTCAATTATACATACCTTTGTTACTGTTGAGGGTAACTTACAATGCTTATATTTTTCTGCCGGAGATGAAAATACCGATAATCTTTATTAACTAGGTGCCTTGTACCCTTCCCATCTTGCTCCTTTTACTTGTTGAAGCTTATATCTATCTTTTGAATCTTTCATTGCCTTTAGGGGTGGATAGATATTCTTTGCCTTAAGGCTCCTTATCGAGAAGCTTACACTTCTTAGTACACATATGATCTACTGAAGATCTTATATTTACCCATCATATGCATCATGCAAAATCGAGCTCCTCTAACTCAACTCTTTCACAACCACATACAATCTTTTACCAACCATATTTTTAAATGTAGGTATCGTTGTATTACGACTAAAGTCGAATTTAGGAGTTTGAATTCTTACAACAGAGCTCTACCACACGATCAATAAGAAGAAAGAGTGACAGTCCTAAATGCCCTGTAGCCTCTTGCTTATAAGTGTGGTGTACTACACACCCATAAATAAGACTCTACCAGACATGGCTTGTAGAATCCCTAGGACAGAACTGCTCTGATACCACTTTTGTCACGACCCGAATCAGAGGGCCGCGACGGGCACCCGGTGCTTTACTCAACCGAGTACTAACGTAACATATCTTTCTTATCATACTATCATGAGTAAATGAGCTAGAAAACCGGTCAGGAGATAACAAGAATAAAACATAAGGGAATACTCAACATATGAACACCCAAAATGATATACAAACTTATATATGTGACATATGGGCCTATAAGGCCAATATGACCATTTGTAAACTCAAAACATAGGCCGACAAGGCCATACAAGTGTCCCTACACCTGACATCTGTCTACAAGCCTCTAAGAGTAAATAAAATCATAAAGAT
Source organism: Nicotiana sylvestris (assembly GCF_000393655.2). Lineage (NCBI taxonomy): Eukaryota > Viridiplantae > Streptophyta > Magnoliopsida > Solanales > Solanaceae > Nicotiana > Nicotiana sylvestris. The sequence goes on along the minus strand of NC_091058.1, from coordinate 31,810,473 downwards.
CGAGATAGGACCCCGCCATACCAATCAATACATATCCAAAGCATACTGACCAACTAGGCAACTCCGGAGCAAGTGGAGTGCACCAATACCTTCGCTGAGCTGATAGCCTACTAGGAGGACTATCAACCTATCAATCAGGACCTGCGGGCATGACAGCATCCCCAGGCAAAAGGGATGTCAGTATGAATAAAGTACCGAGTATGTAAAGCAGGAAAGCATAAACAAGAACAGTAATGTAAAGAGAGATAGAGGAGATACAACCTGTAACATCTGAGTGCCTCTGGAGGCTATTGACATGAAATACATAATACATATATATACATGAACTTTTTAAAAACATTCGCCTCTATGGGCATCATCATCATCATATCGTACCCGGCCTCAAAGAGGACTCGGTAAAAACGTACCCGGCCATCATAAGGCTCGGTAGAATCGTACCCCGGCCACGTGGAGCTCGATAAACCCAACTGATCAGTGGTTGCACAATAGGTGCCATACCCGGCCGACTATAGCGTGGCTCGGTAGAGTAAAATAGATACATATATATAATGCATGCTCGACTCATAGAATCATGTTCTAACCCTTTCGGAGTGATGTAAGGTCATTGTACCTTCGATTAACATTATGGACATCCCTACCATCAATATGAACCTTAGTGGGATTTAAGGATCATACACACTTATTTAGAATAACTTTATAAGGAAAGAACAACATGGACAACCTTAGTTTCTAGGAGTAGATCCGTTATGAATTAGCGTACCGTTTATGTTCATGTCACTTTAGATCATGCCAAAAGAAAGAAGTAAGTGCCTTAACATACCTTGTATATTCTTCCCAACCTCAAGCTATGCAATTTCACGGCTCCTTAGTCTACAATAAGAGAAATGACACTCTCGTTATCGTTTAAGCGTCGTAACTATTATGTATCGACCACAACCTATTTTACAATGAAACGGACAGAACCTCCCCTATATATATGACTTCACACTAGTCAAAACAATCACAAACAGCCCAACATACCCCTATCACTTCATACACAACACGACAACCATAATAGTGTCAACCAACCCGAAAATGTTACGACGAACGACCAACAAACAACCTTGCCATTATGTGGTGTTTCTCCACAACCTTCCTCATCTAAACTCCATAAAAATAATAGTAAAAGATACAACCCAATACCAACACGAAACAGCCCAAAAATATTCCCATAAGTTCATCAACTCAAAAATAATTTTTCAGTTTACTTAAACACATTTCGATTTGTCTTTTCTTTCAAATTGGGAAATACAACCAAAAGTACATCATTATACCTCTTATCCAATAAACCAGCCATGAATTCAACTTAAAAATAAGTTTACAACCAGCCAACCATTACACAAGAACAAACAACATACCATTCTTTCGAAACTAGCTAGGTCTATTCTTTACGATCGAGTTACAACTCGCAAACGCATAGATAATGGAAGGAGAAGCATAAACTTACCTTGTACTGAGTATAACCCACGAAACCTGGTCCTTTTTCATCAAAAATAAGTTCCTCAACATGGCTACAAGAAGGAGAAAGAGAAACTAGCAAGCTGTCCGGACTTTTCAGCACTAGAATCGCGTCGTAACACTCGGAATACCCTAGGGTTTGTGTGGGATTTTTGGGGAGGAGTTGCAGGGGTTCAATTAGGTTTTCTTGGTCTGAAAGATAGGTGAAATAACTGAGTTTATAATCCCTTAAAAGTCCCCTCTTGACCGACTTAGTTGAGGCCTCTCTTTTTGGCATGTAGGTGACACACCTACTTGTCACCTACTAGCTGCGCGGTCTCGCGAAAATGTGAATATCTCTATACTCCGAGATCGTATTAATAAACGGTTTAATGAGTTGAAAAATAGACTCATAGATATTCAATTTCATATGTATATCATCCTTTGATTCAAAGCATGTTGGGATAAAAGCTCAACTACATTTAACCTAAGTATCAACTCATTTTTGAATGTAACTTGTGATGACCTTTTCCAACTTTTGTTCCACAACTTGCTTGACTTAAAAACATAACACATGACTATCATACGACTAAACTAACTCATAACATAACCTCATCATCATGTTAATCACCCATATCTCACCCCAAAAGTATAGGTTATAACATTCCAAACTTATTGACATTCGACGAAACTTATTTTCTTTAATTCATTTAGCGCCTAAGCTTTCCAACCCTTTTGATACTCATTATTCATGATCATAAAGATTTGTAACCTCCATTATAAAAGGATTAACTTATTTTACATACTTTCAAAGTTGATCTCATTTCTGAGCTTACATCAGTTGACTTACAGATACTCTAACATACGAAAACATAGGGTGTAACATAAATTCTATTTCATACTCTTTAATTAATGAAAATTATGATTCAAATACTAAAATGATTAAATAAGTTAGTCATTCACTGTTGGCTTATTGATGGTGGTGTTAGGCACCATCACGACCTTTAGTGGATTTTGGGTCGTGACAACTTTGTATTAGAGCGTTAGGTTCACTTAGGTCTAACGAGTCGTGAGAAAGTCTAGTAGAGTCTTGCGGACCGGTGCGGAGACGTCTTTACTTATCTTCGAGAGGCTACAGGGCTGTTAGGAGCACTTCCCTTCTTCATTCCTCATCGTGCGATTTGATTTCTTTGAGGCTTATGCCTTTATTTCCTTCCTACTCAATCTTATGTGACGTGAAGAACTTTTATCAATTGGGAATCGAGGAATTGCAATGGTACTACAGATGTGGTGCATGATCTTTCTCCCTGCATATTTGATTGGGCTATTGTTGTCGCCTTGCGGAAGGATGTTCTGTCATTTCAGCTCAGTATCAGTATTGCCTACGGTTTTGAAGTTGGGGACTAATTTTTATGATGATTCGTGCATTGCTATCACACAATTTTGATATAATGGTATGGTGCTTATTTATGGATCGCGGTAGTGAATGACTTGAAAGGAGGATTTCTCAGTTCACGACTTAGAGGTTCATCATTTAGTTTCGGCGGAGGAAAGGTAATCAGACTATGGATGTTCAGGCCTTGGTTGATGAAGTGATGAGACTTGGTATTTTTTAGCATAGTGGAATTCTCATTTGTGATATGATATCGTTGTCCTTGTTTGAATGTATTAAGGTTCGTCAGTGTTATGGCCTCTTTGATTTGCCTATGGGACAGGGTGTTGCAAAATGGTATTTGAGAAGCGATTGTCAGAGATAACGGTATGTAGTGGTTTTGGGATAGAATCAGTGTTTCTAATATTTATGACTCGAGAAAGATGATCTTCGAGGAGGCTTAGAGTTGGTAGCAGTTGGTCAGATCAAGTGCAGCAGAGATATATTTTACTTTGAGGCGGTATTTGGGTAGCGAAGGATGAGGAAGGACATGGCGGAAGGAGTCTCGCGGTGGTTGAATTATTGGTAGGTCAAGTATGAAAAGCAGAAGTCGAGAAGTTGCTTAAAGGAGAGGGTTTAACCAAAGTGAGAGAGTAGCAGAGTAGCATATAGGTTCTGTGGTAGGATAGCCACAGGTCTTGAGGGAAGTTTAGAGCAATTTGGGCATCGTGATGGATGGTGACTTGGACCACGGATTTTATTTGGATGCAACATAACTTCGAGTTTGGAATGTATTGTTGGACTTTCAATTGATGCCAATGGGGAAGAAGGAATCTTGGTAGGTTCCAGGGTTATGTAATTGTAGCTTCAAGCTATGTAGGGGAGCCCCACCGTCTACGATTGGATGGCGTGATTGTCTACTTGTAGGTTTCTAGCTATCAGAGTATTGGTGGGCTATTACGATTAAGGAAAGAAAACACCATTGGTAATTCAAGCAAAAGATTTGAGGAACATGTGCTATATTTCGCCTTATCGATTTATGTTCAGGTTTTGGGAAGACTTAGATTTATGCTTCTTGTGGGGGTTATGTACAAGGAAAAGAATTTGGTCAGGTTTTTATTTGATAGGGTGTTCACGTGCTAGTAGCGCACTAGAGTTTGGCTTATATTAAGGGGAAAGTCAGAGTGGGTGGATCTCAATAGAAGTTCTAATAGGTTCAAGAACTTAAGTGCAGTACCTAAGAACTTGGAGTGTTCTATGTTATCATCGGGTATGCGGTGCAGTATTGGAGGAAAGGAAGAAATAGCTTCGGATTCACGGAATGTCTTGCAAAATGGGTGTACTAGTTGGAGATGCCATTGTGCGTATGAGGAAGACATGAGATGGTTCGTGGGTTTTGAGACAACAGGGTCTCGTGAATTGGGACACCCAGGATGAGTGTGGATTGAGTCCTTTATATTTTGAATGAAGCTATTATTATTTCTAAGGCAAGTCCAGAGTAAATTAGAAGAAGTTGGTTCGGTTAGCAATGGTTGAATCGGCATGATGGTGGCAATGATTAGTTTCTTCAGTGTGTTAAGTTATACATGTGATTTGTGGCGGTAAGTGTGAGGCTTGACAATCACCATAAGTTGATTGATTTGGGAGGTATTTGATTCTAATGGCCTTGTGGTGTAAATGGATTCCGGAAGAGTTATGGCAGTATAGATCGTGAATTGAGGCTTGTATTTTCGGTGGCTGGGAGTTCAGTTGTGTGTTGCAATGGTTCTTCTGAAATAAGTTAAGTGAAAGGTTTCTATCCAATGAAGTGTTTATTCTACTAGTCATTTAGGGGTTTTGATAAATTCTTGTACTCTCGCGTTGCGGCATGATCGATGCAGTGAGCAACATGGGAATTGGAAGTTGAGGATCAAGGTTGCGGCTCCATGTTGATAAGAGTGTCATGAGCTCGGATGAGCAGGGAAGAATTCAGATGTTCAAAGTTAGCTGGAATCTTTTTTAGTGTCACATGGGAATGATGTTCTATGTAAGAGGCTTTGTGTATTGATTTGCGAACTCTTGGTTGGCCTTACCGAATAAGTACGGTTGGTGGTGTAGAGGTGCAGACTTTGCTGCCTGGTGCGAAAGGTCGTGGGAGCGTATCCCAGGGGGAAATTTGTATAAGTGTGACATGTTAGTCACTTGATTGTTAAGGATGGAGACCAAGTATGGAAATTCGGGCATGGTCACTAATGTGAGAATTTATGCCTGAAAGGCGCTCTGTTCATTTGGTCGTGGACTGTGGAAGTTTGTTTCGGAATTGACGGCTGTTCTTGTGTGTCATGGGGAAAGGTTATTATGGATCCTTGAATGGTTATTGGCCCAGTACGATACGATCAGAATTGTCTTGAGCTCAATGGATGGATTTAAATGTGAATATGTGCTCTATATTTGGCCGGATGTGTTCATTTCAGCATAGTGTTTCTTACGGATGAGTCTTCGAGCCTTGGATGTTATTTTCGTCATCAACCATTCCGTGTAGTCTTTATTGTGCCATGTAAGTGTGAGCACGTGATTTTTGCCTCCTACGAATTACTCCAAAATAACTCCCAAAATTTTTCTTTAATTATATGGAAATATTATACGGTTTTCTTGTTCGTTTGCATGTGTAATTTTATTAATGCATTTAAAAATACAAAAATAATATAATGTAATATGTGTTGCATGTGCATTTAGGATTTAGTTTTTCAATTTAGGAATTAACAAGTTTTACAAAAAGAAAATCATAAAAAAATATGTAATTGTTGTAATTTTGTCATTTAAGTATGCCGTTGTGTGATTTTATTAAATGTTTAACTTATGTGATAGTTATTGTCAAGTGTTAATTAATATTTGGTTATCTGTATTTTTTATTTTTACAATTTAATTAGGAATTGTGTAAAATTAGGAATTAAAGAAGAAAAAGGAAAAGGGGTTCAAAATTAGAATATCCTGATTCGGGCCAAAAGCTTCAAGGCCCAAACGAGTATACCCTAAACTTGCCACTGTTGCCCGTTCAAACAGGCCCAAACGACCCCAGTTCCGGTCCGTCTCAAAGACACCCCAAACGATGTCGTTTTGGGAAGCTTTGATAAGGGACGTTGATTTTGAATTGATCAACGGTCCAAAAACATTACCCTTTACTCGACCCGTTCCCGTCAGAGACCGATCCGGTCTTAACGAAAATGAAACGATGTCATTTCACTTAAGTAAGCGATCCCAGCCGTGAATCTCATTTGATCTAACGGCCAAGATCCATTAGCTACCCCAGTATATAAGCCTAAAGTTTCACCCCACACCCCCAGGCCAGACCCCCCTCTCCTCTCTTCTTCCCCGAGTTTTCAGAGACCAGACCTTGAGCCACCGCCCTCACGGCGACGGACGGTGGCCAAACCTCTCCATTTTCACACCTTGAACTCACTTCAACTTCCCGATCCTAAATCCCTGAACCTTATCCTCCAAATATCAGCCAACGTCTTCGAATCTTCGATCGAAGATGCAGTCCGAAACCCTAGTTCATCTGACGACCACCAAACTCACACCTTTTAACCTATGGACCTCTCTCACCACTAGAGCCTCATGGGTTTCCTCCGAATCGACCTGGAACCCCTCGAATATCGAATCAAAGCCAAGAACCCTAGCGCCGCCATGAGATTCCCTGGTGGCGGCGCCATTCCAATCGGTTCCACACTAACACCATTTGACCATCCGAGCCACCCTATTCCCACTATCCTAACAGTTTGCCTCGAATCAGTACCAAAGGGGTTGGACTTTCGATCAGAAAAATCGACTAAGAAACCCTAATTCGGGGGTTAAGGGAAAATTAGAAGAAATTAAGGTCGTAATCGACCTTAGTCGAAAGTTCTCAGCCGAGAACATTCGATTAAGGTTCATTTCGATCTTAAAAGCCAAAATGGGAGTTTGAATACAAGTTAAGGACACCAGGTTTTGAGTTTTTCGTTCATCCGGTGAGTTTTGTTTTATTATTTTTGTCTATCTAAGTTTGCGTATTCAGTTTTGTTTCGATTATTGCTTTCCTTTGTTATTTTCTTTTATTTTGTTCAAAATGATCATTTTTTTATCAAGGTTGCTCTACATTATATGTTAGTTTTACATCTACGAATTCAATGCCACACCTCTTTCATTTTGAATTTATTGAAGTTTAAGGCGTTCCCTGTGTAGTTAGCTTTTCATTTCAGCCTAGTTCCCTGTGTACTATCTCACTTCAGCCATTTATCTTGGTTTCAATGACTGTTCGATTTGGTTTAGGATGTGAGTACGCACTGTCATTGAAGTTTGATGTGCAGTATTAATGTGATTGTTGGTTTAACTTTAGCTTCACTATTTTGTCAAGTTCTGTGTGGTGTTAATGTGATGCTTTGGTTTAAATTCGGTTTGGTTTTGTTCAGTGTATTGAAATTGTTCCTTTATTTTGCTTTAGTCAGTTTGTTCCCTGAATCCTTCATCTATATTGTAATGCTGTTTGATCCAATGTAAGGTCAGAATTATCTGATAGGATTAATGGTTTGAATCATAATGTTTCTTGTTGAATACTAGGGCCTGATGTGGATATGACATTGGTTTGAATTCAGTTTTACAAGTGTTAATTAGATATTATTGGGTTAGAAGGTTGCATTTTAGTTAAAATTTAGTTCAGAACTTAAGAGAATTGGTTATAGCTGCAGTTTAAGGGTTTTTCAGGGGCAATTTGGGATTAAAACAGTTAGGTTTATATTTTAGTATTAGTGCTTTGATAATGGGATATTAGTATGAATTAATTAATGCACCAATGGGGGACAAAAGGATTGGAGAGGCTGAAAATCAGGGAAAAGGCTTCTTTAGTGGAATTTAAAGTAAAAGAGCAGATTTTTAGTGGAGGGTCTGATTTTGTTGAAAAGAAGAGGGGTCGGACAGCACTTAAGGGAAGGGGCAGACTTGTATAAAGAGGGGGTATTGGGGCAGAACAGAGGGAAGAGAACAGATAGAGAAAAAGAGAGGAAGAGAGACAGAAGATACAGACATAGAAAAAAACAGAAAGAGAAAAACAGAAAAACAAAGAGCATACACACACACACACAGAAAAGAGAAACAGAACAGAAAAAATAAGAGAAGAAAGAAAGAAAAATCAGAAATATTGTTTTCCTCATATCTGTCCGGACTTGTTTGGTGATACTGTTCGTTTGAATCTGAAATTTTCCTAAGATTTCTGCTACTGTGCGTCTGGTTTTCACGGGTCTTACTGTTTTTGCTCAAATCTGCTGAATCATTGGCATTTTTCTGCTGTTGGGTTTTCTGTTGCTGTTGTTGCTGAAATATTACCTCTTTACCCTCATTTCCAGGTATATATCGGTAGACTCATGTCATGAAAAGCTTCAATATTGCAAATAAATGAAGTTTGGAATTGCAATTATATCCTCTACTCATTTAAATCTATTAGTTAAGTTTCAGTCTTTTTTTAGTTAGCTAATGTAGTATTATACTTGACATGTGAGCTACTAGCCAACTGGCCTTTTGGAGTAGTATAAACTCTGCTGTAATATTATTTATTCTGAAGTTTAGTGGTAACATTTATTTTCGAATTGTCAAGATAGGGAACACGGCAGAAAGCTGACCATTAATTAAATTTTGTAATCTTGTTGGCTAAGTATAGGATAGTATGGAAATATCAAGGAACCACATTACTAGTATATCTCGTCAAGCATCCGATTTTTGTTTAAAGCTAGATGATGTAAGTAGTTTCTTGTTCGTATATGGCATGATAACGGTTATGTGTATAACTATAAGTGAGAGGGGAATTGATATAATCTGTTACGTTTAAGATATTGGAACATTACGGATAGTTCAGATGTATAATTACGTTACATGTAATGTCATTTTATTAAATAAATTTGTAGATTAGTTCTCTTTCTTAATAACAAATGGCCTATTTATTTTAGGAATGCGATTAACTCATTTCTTAAAAAATTATATATAAAATAATGTCAATGATTTTACAAAGTGTAGACTTAGTATTTGTAAATAGCTTGCATAAGCCGAAAAAAATTGGTTTAATTTTACCTATCCCAAATTCAATCATCGTAAGAATATTAACCAAATAATTAGACCTTTGGATTAAAAACAAGTTGTGTAGAAGAAGGTTGGATTTATAAATATGAATTGCAACATTTTAAGTCAAAAATGTACAAAATAGCGTTCGCTTCAAATAGAATAATGGAAATTCTTCGAAAACTATTAGTTTGCTTATCAATTAAATTTTTCCTATTTTTTTACACATAATTCGCTTTTGGTAAGTCTTCAAATGTATACATTTAGTCTTGAGCTTATGAAAATAGTAAATAACTTGTGCATATAATTATCAAGTACTGAAAGTACATATACCGTATTCACGATAAAACGGTAGTTTTAGTTGCATGTTATTTATTTTTCATCTCATTAATTCTTTTAATTTGAATAGTTTTTGAGGTATATAATTCACCCGCTTAAAAAAAATAATTTGTGGCCAACACCTAATAAATTTTGATTTTTTAAGAAATCTCGAGACATTTCATTCGGTGATTTCCCATGGCTTTCATATTTAACAATAGATGGACATAATAAACATTTGTGGAAAATTTATATCACCATCAAAAAATATTTCGTGTAATTTGGGACACGTTCGCGTGACATAATTATATTTCTAAAGACAATTCGGAGTATGCGTTCGCGCAACTTCGAGCAAACTTTTCTAATAAAAAGGGGTTTTTCCGGAGGATATTAAATTAATTTATTTCATATAACCCGAGATGTGCAGTTCACTATTTAATTATAAAGAATGACGAATGTTTGTAATTTTATTTAAGCACGCGAAATTTCGACCATAAATTCTTTTATAATAAAAAATATAAAAAATATTATCAATCTTATTGTGTACACGTAGGCGTGACACGATTCTTTACATTTAAAAAAAATAATGCGAATATACGTACGCGTGATTCGTTTCAAGGGGGATCTATAATTGTAAATAATCTAACCAAAAGCGGTAACAAAATCATGCAACAAGAAGTAATGTATTTAGTAAATCAAGATAATTAGGTCAAGTATAAAAATGGTTAAGCGACCGTGCTAGAACCACGGAATACGGGAATGCCTAACACCTTCTCCCGGATTAACAGAATTCCTTACTCAGATTTCTGGTTCGCAGAATGACAAACAGAGTCATATTTTCCTCGACTCGGGATTAAAACCGGTGACTTGGGACGTCATAAAATTCCCAGGTGGCGACTCTAAAATTAATAAAGAATCCCGTTTCGATTGTCCTTTAATTGGAAAAACTCCCTTTACACTACGCCCTCCTCGGGAATGTTGTGTAAACTAAGAGCTGTGACAGCTCTGGCGACTCTGCTGGGGAAAAACTTAACCCAGAATCACTGGTTCAGGGTTTAAGAACTCGAGCTTAAAATAACTGTTTTGGTTGGATTTATTTATTATCTGATTTTTACATGTTTATTCTTAATGTGCTAAATGTTGCTTTTTACCGCTTTAATATTATCTGGATTGTGCATATAAAACTGCTACGAAACCCTTCTTCTTTCTGAGTCTTCTGAATTTATGGTGCACACGTGCGCGTGGCCCACCTTTCTGTTAGATGTTGCACCAAATAAGACGAAGTTGGTACAAGTAACTAGGCCGGGTAGACTTTCGTGCTCCCGGTACGTTGCCCCCATTTCGGCTCAAGCTGTCCGTTTGGGTAAGCCAGGTCTAGAACAATCTGCCTCAGGTTTTTTACCTAGAATAACTCAGCCTCGTACCGGATCCCTAGTAGGAACGTCTATTTGCATCATGTACATTTGACCTTGGAGACTCAACACAGGGGTTGGGTCTGTCTAGGACAGGTGAACCCGAAATGAAAAGACCATCCTGATGCATCCTACTCGCTACTTGTGCATTCATTTGCCTCGAATTTGCTTGTTGACCGGCTTAATTGAAAAAAAAAATCATTGTGAGAGCCGAGAAATAAAATGGGTTGTTTTAGAAAATTCCCAAAATAGTTTTAAATTTTGAAAAAAAAGAAGAAGAAGTGTTAAATAAAAAAAAATGTTTTTTCTGAGTGTCTGTTTTCAAAATGAGTTTTGATTTTGTTAAAATTAATCGCAGATACAAAATGAGCACCACCCAAAACCCATCATTCGCAGATGTATATGAGTTTCTATTTCGGCTTCAGATGTGGTGGCATGAGTTAGGAGAAGATGGTCAGAAATGGGTCACTAAGCATTTGGGAACTCTCACAGATATTATGAAAGTTAAATCACGTGATGATTTGATTGCGGCGTTAGTAACTTTTTGGGACCCTGTTCACAATGTCTTTCGTTTCTCTGATTTCGAGCTTACTCCTACATTAGAAGAGATAGCCGGATATGCTGGTTTTGACGGAGATTTAAGAAATCAAAATTTGATATTCCCAAAGGCTCCCTCAGTGCATCGATTCTTTGGTCTTCTGAACATCAGTAATCAAATCAGAAAAAGCAATGTTGTCAACGGGTGTTGTTCTTTCAACTTCCTATATTCAAGGTTCGGAAAGCCGGACGGATTTGAAATTCATGAAAAGGGCCTTACTAATAAACAGAACAAAGACACTTGGCAGATTCACCGTCGCTTCGCTTTCATGGTGACTTTTCTAGGAATCATGGTCTTCCCAAACAAAGAACGAACAATTGATATTCGCACAGCGAAAGTCGTACAGGTCCTCACTACCAAGGAAAATCACATCCTTGCCCCGATCATTCTCTCCGACATTTATCGGGCGTTGACTTTATGTAAATCAGGGGCAAAGGTCTTCGAAGGGTGCAAAATTTTGTTGCAAATGTGGATGTTTGAACATCTCCAACATCAGCCCAAGTTCATGCAGTATGGTCCAAGCAATGATAATTTTATCGAGAGTTATGAAGAAAGAATAAAAGATTATAAGTCTCCAGAAGGGATAGAAGCCTGGGTATCTCATCTAAGATCTTTAACGGCAAGTCAAATTGAGTGGACTTTGGGATGGCTCCCGACAAGAGAAGTGATACACATGTCAACCTTGAATAGTTATTTGCTGCTATTGGGATTGAGAAGCGTCCAGCCATATGCACCGCAGAGAGTTCTAAGACAACTAGGGAGATACCAAGTGGTGCCTGATGATGAGGATTTGAGTATGCAAGTAATCGAGTTACACCCCGAAGCCACTCTTCCCGAAGCTTTAATTCAGCAGATGTGGAATGGATGTCGATACTTGAAAGATGATACTCAAGTTCCAGACACAACAAAGGGCGAGATAAATCCAGGATATGCAAGGTGGTTTGAGAAATGATCCCGCGTGGATGATGCACCAGAAACCGATCTGAGAAGGCCTATAAAAAGACCCCATGTTCAAACCTTTAATGATAAAATCCAAGAACGATTGATTTGGGGAGAAAAGGAAAAGGGATACAAAGCAACTATTCATGCCTTAAAGGAAAGTCCGAGGAACCTCAATTTGGAGAAAGACTTACAAGCACAAGAAGCAGAAGGTGAAAAGAAGAGTCTAGCTTGTGAAAATAAAAATCTTCACGCTCAATTTCAAAAAATGAAGAAAGCTTCTGAAACACCAATGAGAAAAGGCGTTGGGCAAAGCTAAAGAAAGAATCATACAATTAAACAAGGAGGCTAGATCTAATAAGGAACGCCAAGTAATGCAATCCGAAGAAGACAGGGCACAATTCAAGAAAGAGAAAGACCGTTGGATGCATTCAGAAGCTCAACTCCATGCACAATTGGAAGAAGCGAGAAGGTACAATAGAGAACATCAACATGCAGACATTGACAGAGAAAGAGCACAGGCGAGACTCGATCAGGCCAGACTCCGAGCTCAATTAGAGTCAGCTTTAGATCGCGAAGACCGTATCAGAGATATAGCCACCACTCGCCAACAGCAACTGCAAAACCAAGACCAACGTCTCCAAGATTTCAGGGCACAAATCCATGATTTAGCGGTTTACACCTCTCAAAGTTATGTGAACTGCCAAGAGATGGATTATGAAAGGTTTATAGAGCATGCACCTATTTTTGCCCGTCATCTGGCAATGGATTTAGAAAGAATGTATCGCACGCTAGGAGGTCAGCCGGGTCAAGCCCCACCGTGAGCAGATGATCCAATGATTGAAAACAAAAGTGGGAAATGGAGCATGTTCAGAGTTGTTAAGAGTTATGTCTTTTGTTTGATTTGGGTTTGTGTCGAGTTTTTAAACCATTTTCTTATAATGTTTTCCAAATGTAATGTCTGTTCCATCTTTGTATTATTTCAAGAATAAATAAAAGTATTGACAATTGCTTTACGGTCCGAACTACGCAAGGTCTGATTCATGCGGGGGCATGATACGTAGGCAATCTCTATAAGATTCGACCACAAACACAAAAAGGAATAAAATAAAGAGTGAGTGACAATAGAAATAAATATCAAGAAAAGCTGGGATGACACAAGCAGCCGAGCAAATGCATGATAGAAAAGGGTTATTTGTCTAGGAACATTGCATCTCAACATGTAATTATATATGTGTTAAACTCTCAAAACTAACAAGTTTGTTCATTTCCAGAATTCAAGCAGTTAATTTTTCTAAGAGTATACTGGTATATTATCATTATCACACCAGATCAAAAGGACCGATACCCGAAAGCATGTCTATCCCGGATGTAGACACAGGTATTGAGATAGAGGAGATGGACGTCGGTAAAATAAAAGAAGAGATGCTTAAACTTAAGCAACAAATGGCTGAGATGTACCGGGCCTGCTCCACTGGGAAATCACCCCCATCTTACCCAGCTAACCCTGCCTCCACCCCATCACTAGCCCAAACTCAGGATAGTCCTGCCACTGAACTATCCCCGAGTTTCCCCATCTACCAGCACTACCGAGGCACCACCTCTCATACACCGCAGTCTCCACCTCCTAAACCAGTTCCATACCCTCCTCCACCAGTAACTCCTGTCTTCGTGGCACCTCCCCCAGCTACATTCCACAAATCTCCTAGTGAGCCTATATTCCAGGCCCAGGACAACCAATACTACCCCCGGAGCCCACTTTCAAAGCCTCCGAAATCCATTCATTTACTCCCCATTTTGACCTCCCAATAGAAATTGACAAGCCAGTCAATAATACCGAACAAGAAGAGATGTCCGGGAAGGTCAAAAGCTTAGAACAATCGTTCCGAGACATGCGAGGGTTAGGAGGGCAGGTCAGTGTGGCCTACAAGGACTTATGTTTGTTCCCAAATGTGCAATTACCAGTTGGTTTCAAGATGCCCAAATTTGACCTATACAACGGGCACGGCGATCCAGTAGCCCACTTGAGAGGTTTCTGCAGCAAGATGCGAGGAGCTGGGGGAAAAGACGAATTATTAATGGCTTACTTCAGTCAAAGTTTGAGCGGATCAGCTTTGGAGTGGTATACCCGCCAGGACCATGGGAGATGGTACACCTGGGATGACCTGGCATAGGCATTTGCTTGCCACTTCCAATACAATCTGGAAATCATCCCAGATCGACTATCTTTGACAAAATTTGAGAAAAAGCACAATGAAAGCTTTAGAGAGTATGGTTTCCGGTGGAGAGAACAGGCAGCAAGGGTGGATCCTCCAATGAAGGAAAGTGAAATGGTAGACTACTTCTTACAAGCCTTGGAGCCAACTTACTATGCCCATTTGGTTTCAGCGATAGGAAAATCATTCAACGAAGTAGTGAAGATGGGAGGTATGGTGGAATAAGGCCTCAAGACGAATAAAATCATGAGTTATTCGGCTATTAAGGCAACTACTCAAGCTATTCAAGGCGGAGTAGGAGGGATTGGAAAGAAGAAAAGAGAGGAAGCGACAATGGTTGATTCAGGAACTTGGTCGGGATCCAGAGGTTCACCTAATTACTACAATCAACATCGATCCCACCAACCAACTTATCACCACAATTCACCCCAACACTACTATCACCCGTCGGAACCTCATTTTTCTGTTAACCATGCGCAAGCATACAATCAGCCACCTGCCCACGCTCATTGGCGTGCTCCTGTCATACCAAGTACCTACCCTTATCCGCGAACCTATCCCGGACCAGGTTTCAGGCCTAATCAAGCATTCAGGGGTGAAAGGGGGCAGAAAAAGAAAACCTTCACTCCACTGGAAGAATCCTACACTAGTCTGTTCCACAGGCTAAGACAACTAGATATTCTAAGGCCGATACAATCCAAGCTGCCCAATCCTCCTCCAAAGAATCTGGACTACACTGTTAGCTGTGAGTATTGTTCTGGTACAGTAGGCCATGATACAGAAAAGTGCTGGCATTTAAAGAATGCAATACAAGAGCTGATTGATACTAATAAAATTGAAGTTCAAACCCCCGAAGCTCCCAATATCAACAGAAATCCAATGCCAGCCCATCAGGAGGCCAATATGATAGAAATAGTACGGGATGATGGGGAAAAAAAGAAGCCATCACAAACCGTCATGATGATTCGGTCTCATGAAGCCAAGCCAGATGAACAGTTAGCAGAGGAGAAGTCGGTACCTAAGCAGAACAAAAATGGTGATGAGCCATCTGTGGTAGTTGAGAAAGGATCTTCAAGCAAAGTTGCTACGAAGCAGGAAGGATCAAAAGTGATTGTACCAGGGGTCGCCAGTAAACCCATCATAGTCGTGGAAGGAGCCCGTGTAGATCGGGTTATTATCAAGCCAGTGACCCAGTCACCGGTGATCAACAACAAGGCCATTCCATGGAACTACAAACGGGTGACGGTAATGTACAAAGGAAAAGAAGTCAAGGAAGAAGTCTGTGAGGTGCAAGGCTTGACTCGCTCAGGAAGATGTTTTACTCCCGAAGAGTTAAGAAAAACTAAAAATAATCCAACATCAATAAAGAAAGCTGTGACGGAAGAAGAAGCGGAAGAATTCTTGAGAAAGATGAAGCTCCATGACTATTCTATTGTGGAACAATTGAAAAAGACGCCCGCTCAAATTTCATTATTGTCTTTACTGATCCATTCGGACGAGCATCGTCAAGCTTTAATGAAGATCTTGAATAAGGCACACGTTCCTGATAAGATCTCCGTGAATCACTTGGAAAAAATAGCCAACAAAATCTTTAAGGCAAGTAGAATCACATTTTCTGATGACGAATTGCCTGTGGAAGGTACTGAGCACAACAGAGCTCTTTACCTCACCTTAAAATGTGAAAACTCCGTAGTGACTCGGGTGTTGGTTGAAAACGGGTCAAGCGCAAACATCTGCCCTCTCTCCACTCTAAGCAAGTTGAAAATAAAAGAGGAGAGAATCCACAAGAATAGTATTTACGTACGGGGATTTGACGGTGGAAGCAGAGATTTATTTGGCGACATAGTGCTGGAGCTGACGATAGGGCCAGTTGAATTCACAATGGAGTTTCAGGTGTTGGATATAGCTATTTCTTACAATTTACTGTTGGGTCGACCATGGATCCATGCTGCTAAAGCAGTCCCATCAACACTACACCAGGTGGTCAAGTTTGAATGGGATAAACAAGAAATAGTTGTGCATGGGGAAGACAGTTTAAATGCTCACAGCAGTGCCATTGTACCGGTCGAGGGAATAGAAAATGACCAGGGACCATGGGTTTACCAGGTTTTCGACACAATGTTGGTAGAGAAAATTCCGGAGGGGAAATACATTCTGAATGCAAAGATAACCGCTGCATCAGTCATGGTAGCCTATGAAATGTTAAAGAATGGTTTCGTACCCGGCAAAGGTTTGGGCTCATCTTTGCAAGGCATTATACAACCAGTATCTCTTCCCGATAACTGGGGAACATTCGGATTGGGATTCATACCCACTGTCACAGACGTGAGAAAGTCCAGAAAGCCAAAATAGAAGGCATGGGTACTTCCGAAGCCAGTACCACATCTATCAAAATCTTTTGTCAAGTCCGGTAACAGAAATCACCCGATAACAACAATTCCTAAATCCATGATTAATCCTGAGGAGGAATTAATTGAAAGATTTGAAAAGTTGTTTGACGATGTGAACATGATGGAAAGCGGTGAAGGTTCTAGCAACGCAGAAGTTCAATTCGTCGAGCCAAAGACAAGGCTTAATAACTGGAAAGCCACTCCTCTCCCCATTCGAAAGGAGTCTTGGTAGTTTATTTTGATTTTCCTTCAGTTTGTTTGGGTTACTTCAGGGTTGTAATCCAAATTTTTATCTTACAGTTTGTTTGAAGTGTGCAAACCTTGTTATCTTTCATCATCCAATGAAATACAGTTTCCTTTTCATTATCATTCCTGATAGTTTTCTTTTCTTTTTCTTCTTTTTTTGTACAGTCCTTTTTACGTTGGCTCTAGTGATATGGAATGCATAAGGAATCCTCAGCCCAGTCTTAAAAATCAATCTGGTTCCGAAATAATAATTCAAGAAGTATATTGTGATTATGAATCGGAATATGATGAGGATGAGGCTTTCGAAGAGATTAGTAAAGAGTTAATTCATTTTGAAGAAAAAACCAAACCTAACCTGAATGATACCGAAGACATCAATCTAGGAGATACAAATAATATCCAAGAAACTAAAATAAGTGTCCACCTCGAACCAAAGATCCGGGAGGAGTTAATTAAAACACTCATTGAATTCAAAGATGTTTTTGCATGGTCATATGATGACATGCCAGGCTTGAGCACTGATTTAGTGGTTCACAAATTGCCCACTGATCCAATGGTGCCTCCTGTCAAGCAAAAGCTGAGGAAGTTCAAGACTGATATGAGTGTGAAAATTAAAGAAGAAATCACCAAACAGGTGGATGCAAAGGTCATTCGAGTCACTCGATATCCTGTTTGGTTGGCTAATATCGTTCCTGTGCCAAAGAAAGACGGCAAGATTAGAGTATGCGTCGATTACCGCAATCTCAACAAAGCAAGTCCGAAGGATAACTTCCCATTACCCAATATCCATATTTTGATCGATAATTGTGCCAAGCATGAGATAGGATCTTTTGTGGATTGTTATGCCGGGTATCATCAAATTCTAATGGATGAAAAAGATGCAGAAAAGACGGCATTCATCACACCATGGGGAACTTATTGCTATCGGGTAATGCCATTTGGTTTGAAGAACGCTGGGGCAACTTACATGAGAGCAATGACTATGGTGTTTCATGATATGATACATAAGGAAATTGAGGTATACGTGGATGATGTGATCATAAAATCAAAGCATCAGGCCGACCACGTTGGAGATTTGAGGAAATTTTTCCTGAGACTTCGTAGGTACAATCTCAAGCTTAACCCTGCCAAGTGCGCATTTGGTGTTCCATCTAGAAAGCTGTTGGGATTTATAGTCAGTCGGCGAGGCATTGAGCTAGACCCATCAAAGATCAAAGTCATCCAAGAATTGCCACCTCCAAGGAACAAGACTGAAGTAATGAGTTTGTTAGGGAGGTTAAATTACATCAGCAGGTTTATTGCTCAGCTCACGACAACCTGTGAGCCTATTTTCAAATTGTTGAAGAAAGATGCTGCGGTCAAATGGACTGATGAGTGTCAAGAAGCGTTTGATAAGATAAAAGGATACTTGTCAAACCCACCCGTGCTGGTTCCACCAGAACCAGGAAGACCTTTGATTCTTTACTTGATAGTCTTGGAAAACTCATTTGGTTGTGTACTGGGGCAACACGACATCACCGGCAGAAAGGAACAGGCCATCTACTACCTTAGCAAGAAGTTCATAGCTTATGAGGTTAAGTACACTAATCTGGAAAGGACATGTTGCGCCCTAACTTGGGTAGCTCAGAAATTGAAATACTATTTGTCATCCTACACTACCTACCTCATTTCGCGGCTGAAGCCATTGAAATATATTTTTCAAAAGCCTATGCCAACAGGGAGACTTGCAAAGTGGTAGATATTGCTCACAGAATTTGACATCATTTATGTGACTCGGACTGCAATAAAAGCCCAAGCATTGGCCGATCATTTGGCCAAAAACCCGGTCGACGAAGAGTACGAGCCATTGAGAACTTATTTTCCCGATGAAGAAGTAATGCATATCGGTGAGATGGAGCAAATTGAAAAACCTGGCTGGAAACTTTTCTTTGATGGGGCTGCTAACATGAAAGGGGTCGGGATAGGAGCGGTGATTATTTCTGAAACCGGGCATCACTATCCTGTTATGGCTCAACTTCGATTTTATTGCACCAATAATATGGCTGAGTATGAAGCTTGTATTTTGGGGTTAAGGCTAGCTGCAGACATGGGTATCCAGGAAATCTTGGTTTTGGGAGATTCGGATCTTCTGGTACATCAAATTCAAGGAGAATGGGAAACACGAGACCTGAAGCTCATACCCTACCGACAATGTTTACATGATCTTTGCCAACGGTTTCGATCAATGGAGTTCAGGCATATTCCAAGAATCCATAACGAGGTTGTCGATGCATTGGCTACCCTGGCATCAATGTTGCACCATCCGGACAAAGCTTATGTGGATCCACTGCATATTCAAGTCCACGATCAGCACGCTTACTGCAACATGGTTGAAGAAGAATTTGATGGTGAACCATGGTTCCACGACATCAAGGAGTATATCAGAATGGGGATATATCCAGCACAAGCCACAGGGGATCAAAAGAGAACCATTAGGCGGTTGGCAAATGGATTCTTCTTAAGTGGAGGAGTTTTGTATAAAAGAACACCAGACCTTGGATTATTAAGATGCATAGATGCTAGACAAGCTACGGCTGTCATGTCTGAAGTACATTCGGGAGTTTGCAGACCCCACATAAGCAGATATATGTTGGCAAAGAAAATTCTCCGAGCTGGTTACTATTGGCTTACCATGGAGCGCGATTGTATCAGTTTTGTGTGCAAATGTCATCAATGCCAGATACACGGAGATTTGATTCATTCTCCACCATCCGAGTTGCACACAATGTCGGCACCATGGCCCTTCGTCGCTTGGGGCATGGATATTATTGGACCAATTGAGCCGGCAGCATCCAATGGGCACAGGTTCATTCTGGTAGCCATTGATTATTTCACCAAATGGGTTGAGGCCAAAACATTCAAATCGGTGACAAAGAAAGCTGTGGTCGATTTTGTTCACTCAAATATCATATGTCGATTCGGAATCCCGAAGGTGATCATCACAGATAACGGTGCTAATCTTAACAGTAACTTAATGAAGGAAGTATGTCAACAGTTTAAGATTACACATCGCAACTCTACCCCATATCGGCCCAAGGCGAATGGAGCAGTCGAGGCAGCCAACAAAAACATAAAGAAGATACTTCGGAAAATGGTAGAAGGTTCAAGACAATGGCACGAAAAATTACCATTTGCGTTGTTGGGATATCGCACTACTGTTCGCACTTCGGTAGGAGCAACTCCTTATTTGTTGGTATATGGCACTGAGGCGGTAATTCCTGCCAAAGTTGAAATTCCTTCTCTTCGAATCGTCGCCGAAGCTAAGATTGATGATGATGAATGGGTCAAAACCCGTTTGGAACAGTTGAACTTGATTGATGAAAAACGATTGGCAGCCGTATGTCATGGCCAATTGTATCAAAGAAGAATAGCAAGAGCATACAGCAAAAAGGTGCGTCACCGAAAGTTTGAAGTGGGTCAACAGGTGCTGAAACGTATTCTTCCACATCAGGTTGAAGCAAAGGGCAAGTTTGCCCCAAATTGGCAAGGACCGTTCATTGTTACCAGAGTATTGTCCAATGGTGCATTATGTTTAACAGATATTGAAGGAAAATGCATAGACATGGCTATCAATTCTGATGCGGTAAAGAGATATTATGCATGATTTTTCTTTGGTATAATTATTGAATGTTTGTATTTGGCATTATTTCAAAGATTGGAATGACAAAGGCAATTCATTCTGCTATCTAAACACTGTACCCTTTCTTCCCCCTTTGAGCCACATTTGTTTCTTTCCTACCCTCTTTTGGAATCAATGAAAAAAAAATTATTAAAATTTGAAGTGAACTACGTTTGACCTGATTCCTCAAAGAGGATACGTAGGCGCCTCAAGGCTCAGTCATAGGGTGCATTATATGCAAAATGTGCATAAAATGAAACATCAAGAGACCCCCAATCAAGAAACTGGGGCAGGAATTGTATTGGCAATAAGAAAAATGATTCCAAGAGTTGTAATTTTAAACCCATATCAAAATTGTTTAACTTTTGATACCCTTTAATTCCAACCACATACCAAAAGACCTTTCGATCAATCTTAGAAAAATGCCGAGTCAAGCAAATGGAGGTAATTCATAACACTCTGGTCCAAACAAGAAAAAGCGATGAAAATGAGAGAGTCTTATAGGTGAAAACCCGCACGGGCACCATGAGACGACAGAAGCTGAGGGAAAGTGAAATGAGAGAATATTATTGGTGAAAACCTTCGCAGGCACCATAAGGCAAAAAGGAATTAAGAAATAAACAAATGAGGGAGGTTTGTCGGTGAAAACTCTTTAAGACACTGCAAGTCAAACAAGGTCCGTAAGTTGGCAAAAAGTAAAATTGGGTTGTGGAAATTTTGGAAAGATCGAAAAGGAGGTTGGTTAAATAGACTGGGCTGATTAATCCACAATGCATACCCTGATCATTGGTGCCAGTAACTCCAATCAGATAAGTTCCTTATTCCTATCTCCAACAATCATCCAAATTTGGATTTTTCTTTTCATTCTTAATTGTCGAAATCGTCATGTTTCGTCACTAATAATCTTACTCTTCTAAAGTTTTTGAGGTAAGTTTCGTTCCAAGCAAATAAAAAGGAATGTCAAGGTATACTACCAAGATTCAAGATTGCACAATGCAAAATACGGCCATGATAGGTGGGAAGTAATAGGACGAAAATAAGATATGGGTGTGAGAAAAGTTGAATCAGAAAAGTGGTTCAGTAATGTCAGGAGAGACATATGATTACGATTGAAGGGGTTTGAAGTGAAAACAACAGTTGGGGATCCTACGGTTAAGGATCAATTATGAGGACAAAACAGTCTTTTTAACCGCTCCAAGGCAGTAAAACAGGACAAAGAGAAACTCCACCCCCAGCAAGAATGCCACAACTAACCACCATGCCTTAAACTAACAAAAAAAATTTTGATTTGAAACAGGGGCAAAAACAATATTTGTTTCAGGAAACACCCGGTGAGGGAAGAAGTCAGGCGTCCACCTGGAGAACAAGGAAGAGCAATGGAAATATTAGCAATCAGGCGTCCACCTGGAGAACAAGGAAGAGCAATGGAAGTATTAGCAATCAGGCGTCCACCTGGAGAACAAGGAAGAGCAATGGAAATATCAGCAAGCAGGCGTCCACCTGGAGAACAAGGAAGAACAGTTGAAATAGCAATCAGGCGTCCACCTAGAGAACAAGGAAGAGCAATGGAAGTATTAGCAAGCAGGCGTCCACTTGGAGAACAAGGAAGAACAGTTGAAATAGCAATCAGGCGTCCACCTGGAGAACAATGAAGAGCAATGGAAGTATTAGCAATCAGGCGTCCACCTGGAGAACAAGGAAGAGCAATGAAAGTATTAACAATCAGGCGTCCACCTGGAAAACAAGGAAGAGCAATGGAAATATCAGCAAGCAGGCGTCCACCTGGAGAACAAGGAAGAACAGTTGAAATATAGCAAGCAGGCGTCCACCTGGAGAACAAGGAAGAACAGTTGAAATAGCAATCAGGCGTCCACCTGGAGAACAAGGAAGAGCAATTGAAGTATTAGCAATCAGGCGTCCACCTGGAGAACAAGGAAGAGCAATGGAAATATCAGCAAGCAGGCGTCCACCTAGAGAACAAGGAAGAACAGTTGAAGTATCAGCAATCAGGCGTCCACCTGGAGAACAAGGAAGAACAGTTGAAGTATCAGCAATCAGGAGCCCACCTGGAGAATAAGGGAATACAATTCAAATTTTAAGTAATCAGGAGCCCCCCTGAAGAACAGAATGGCAATTTATTTTTGACATTGCTGGTTGAAGTCAAGAGCCCGCCCATATAATAGAGGAGTACACCTAGAGTCAATAAAGCAAAGGAATCCAACCGAATCCCCAGCGGGAAACAACAAGAATCCCAAACAGAGGAAGGAAGTACAAGACACAATGAAAAACAATGCGAAAAGAAATAAGCAGTTCGAGATCGGTGGTCAAAGGAGAATACGAGACAAATTGGAAGCAAAGGATACCAAAGAGTCACCAAGACATCAAAGCAACAAGAAACGCAAAGGCATGATCTAGATAAGATTTTGTAATTCATATACCATGGTCTAGTCTAGCTTTTTGTTTTCTTTAAGCAGAGTGTAATAAGGAGGTCAGCAAGCAGTAAAAGCAGCATGCAACAGCAGTAACATCACAGTCCCACGGTAGTCCCAGCTACCAAAACTTCCCGAACTACATTGACCTGATTCCTTTATAGCCAAGGATATGTAGGAAACCTTTGAAGCAGAGGTTCGGTCCAATCTTTTTTAAAAAAAATGCTTCCAACGGAATATTCAAACAGGCAAAAATCGCTCGTATCCGCTCACTTTATCTTTGCACGAAAACTCTTCATATTTCCGGACAAAGAGGGGCAGCTGTGAGCACGTGATTTTTGCCTCCTACGAATTACTCCAAAATAACTCCCAAAATTTTTCTTTAATTATGTGGAAATATTATACGGTTTTCTTGTTCGTTTGCATGTGTAATTTTATTAATGCATTTAAAAATACAAAAATAATATAATGTAATATGTGTTGCATGTGCATTTAGGATTTAGTTTTTCAATTTAGGAATTAACAAGTTTTACAAAAAGAAAATCATAAAAAAATATGTAATTGTTGTAATTTTGTCATTTAAGTATGCCGTTGTGTGATTTTATTAAATGTTTAACTTATGTGATAGTTATTGTCAAGTGTTAATTAATATTTGGTTATCTGTATTTTTTATTTTTACAATTTAATTAGAAATTGTGTAAAATTAAGAATTAAAGAAGAAAAAGGAAAAGGAGTTCAAAATTAGAATATCCTGATTTGGGCCAAAAGCTTCAAGGCCCAAACGAGTATACCCTAAACTTGCCACTGTTGCCCGCTCAAACAGGCCCAAACGACCCCAGGTCCGGTCCGTCTCAAAGACACCCCAAACGATGTCGTTTTGGGAAGCTTTGATAAGGGCCGTTGATTTTGAATTGATCAACGGTCCAAAAACATTACCCTTTACCCGACCCGTTCCTGTCAGAGACCGATCCGGTCTTAAAGAAAATGAAACGATGTCGTTTCACTTAAGTAAGCGATCCCAGCCGTGAATCTCATTTGATCTAACGGCTAGGATCCATTAGCTACCCCAGTATATAAGCCTAAAGTTTCACCCCACACCCCCAGGCCAGACCCCCCTCTCCTCTCTTTTTCCCCGAGTTTTCAGAGACCAGACCTCGAGCCACCGTCCTCACGGCGGCGGACGGTGGCCAAATCTCTCCATTTTCACACCTTGAACTCACTTCAACTTCCCGATCCTAAATCCCTGAACCTTATCCTCCAAATATCAGCCAACGTCTTCGAATCTTCGATCGAAGATGCAGTCCGAAACCCTAGTTCATCTGACGACCACCAAACTCACACCTTTTAACCTATGGACCTCTCTCCCCACTAGAGCCTCATGTGTTTCCTTTGAATCGACCTGGAACCCCTCGAATATCGAATCAAAGCTAAGAACCCTAGCGTCGCCATGAGATTCCCTGGTGGCGGCGCCATTCCAATCGGTTCCAAACAAACACCATTTGACCACCCGAGCCACCCCATTCCCACTATCCTAACAGTTTGCCTCGAATCAGTACCAAAGGGGTTGGACTTTCGATCAGAAAAATCGACTAAGAAACCCTAATTCGGGGGTTAAGGGAAAATTAGAAGAAATTAAGGTCGTAATCGACCTTAGTCGAAAGTTCTCAGCCGAGAACATTCGATTAAGGTTCATTTCGATCTTAAAAGCCAAAATGGGAGTTTGAATACAAGTTAAGGACACCAGGTTTTGAGTTTTTCGTTCATCCGGTGAGTTTTGTTTTATTATTTTTTGTCTATCTAAGTTTGCGTATTCAGTGTTGTTTCGATTATTGCTTTCCTTTGTTATTTTCTTTTATTTTGTTCAAAATGATCATTTTTTTATCAAGGTTGCTCTACATTATGTGTTAGTTTTACATCTGTGAATTCAATGCCACACCTCTTTCATTTTGAATTTATTGAAGTTTAAGGCGTTCCCTGTGTAGTTAGCTTTTCATTTCAGCCTAGTTCCCTGTGTACTATCTCACTTCAGCCATTTATCTTGGTTTCAATGACTGTTCGATTTGGTTTAGGATGTGAGTACGCACTGTCATTGAAGTTTGATGTGCAGTATTAATGTGATTGTTGGTTTAACTTTAGCTTCACTATTTTGTCAAGTTCTGTGTGGTGTTAATGTGATGCTTTGGTTTAAATTCGGTTTGGTTTTGTTCAGTGTATTGAAATTGTTCCTTTATTTTGCTTTAGTCAGTTTGTTCCCTGAATCCTTCATCTATATTGTAATGCTGTTTGATCCAATGTAAGGTCAGAATTATCTGATAGGATTAATGGTTTGAATCATAATGTTTCTTGTTGAATACTAGGGCCTGATGTGGATATGACATTGGTTTGAATTCAGTTTTACAATTTAAGGGTTTTTTCAGGGGCAATTTGGGATTACAACAGTTAGGTTTATATTTTAGTATTAGTGCTTTGATAATGGGATATTAGTATGAATTAATTAATGCACCAATGGGGGACAAAAGGATTGAAGAGGCTGAAAATCAGGGAAAAGGCTTCTTTAGTGGGATTTAAAGTAAAAGAGCAGATTTTTAGTGGAGGGTCTGATTTTGTTGAAAAGAAGAGGGGTCGGGCAGCACTTAAGGAAAGGGGCAGACTTGTATAAAGAAGGGGTATTGGGGCAGAACAGAGGGAAGAGAACAGATAGAGAAAAAGAGGGGAAGAGAGACAGAAGATACAGACATAGAAAAAAACAGAAAGAGAAAAACAGAAAAAACAAAGAGCATACACACACACAGAGAGAAAAGAGAAACAGGACAGAAAAAATAAGAGAAGAAAGAAAGAAAAATCAGAAATATTGTTTTCCTCATATCTGTCCGGACTTATTTGGTGATACTGTTCGTTTGAATCTGAACTTTTCCTAAGATTTCTGCTACTGTGCGTCTGGTTTTCTTGGGTCTTGCTGTTTTTGCTCAAATCTGCTGAATCATTGACATTTTTCTGCTGTTGGGTTTTCTGTTGCTGCTGTTGCTGAAATATTACCTCTTTACCCTCATTTCCAGGTATATATCGGTAGACTCATGTCATGAAAAGCTTCAATATTGCAAATAAATGAAGTTTGGAATTGCAATTATGTCCTCTACTCATTTAAATCTATTAGTTAAGTTTCAGTCTTTTTTTAGTTAGCTAATGTAGTATTATACTTGACATGTGAGCTACTAGCCAACTGGCCTTTTGGAGTAGTATAAACTCTGCTGTAATATTATTTATTCTGAAGTTTAGTGGTAACATTTATTTTCGAATTGTCAAGATAGGGAACACGGCAGAAAGCTGACCATTAATTAAATTTTGTAATCTTGTTGGCTAAGTATAGGATAGTATGGAAATATCAAGGAACCACATTACTAGTATATCTCGTCAAGCATCCGATCTTTGTTTAAAGCTAGATGATGTAAGTAGTTTCTTGTTTGTATATGGCATGATAACGATTATGTGTATAACTATAAGTGAGAGGGGAATTGATATAATCTGTTACGTTTAAGATATTGGAACATTACGGATAGTTCAGATGTATAATTACGTTACATGTAATGTCATTTTATTAAATAAATTTATAGATTAGTTCTCTTTCTTAATAACAAATGGCCTATTTATTTTAGGAATGCGATTAACTCATTTCTTAAAAAATAATATATAAAATAATGTCAATGATTTTACAAAGTGTAGACTTAGTATTTGTAAATAGCTTGCATAAGCCGAAAAAAATTGGTTTAATTTTACCTATCCCAAATTCAATCATCGTAAGTAAATTAACCAAATAATTAGACCTTTGGATTAAAAACAAGTTGTGTAGAAGAAGGTTGGATTTATAAATATGAATTGCAACATTTTAAGTCAAAAATGTACAAAATAGCGTTCGCTCCAAATAGAATAATGGAAATTCTTCGAAAACTATTAGTTTGCTTATCAATTAAATTTTTTCGTAGTTTTTTTACACATAATTCGCTTTTGGTAAGTCTTCAAACGTATACATTTAGTCTTGAGCTTATGAAAATAATAAATAACTTGTGCATATAATTATCAAGTACTGAAAGTACATATACCGTATTCACGATAAAACGGTAGTTTTAGTTGCATGTTATTTATTTTTCATCTCATTAATTCTTTTAATTTGAATAGTTTTTGAGGTATATAATTCACCCGCTTAAAAAAAATAATTTGTGGCCAACACCTAATAAATTTTGATTTTTTAAGAAATCTCGAGACATTTCATTCGGTGATTTCCCGTGGCTTTCATATTTAACAATAGATGGACATAATAAACATTTGTGGAAAATTTATATCACCATCAAAAAATATTTCATGTAATTTGGAACACGTTCGCGTGACATAATTACATTTCTAAAGACAATTCGGAGTATGCGTTCGCGCAACTTCGAGCAAACTTTTCTAATAAAAAGGGGTTTTTCCAGAGGATATTAAATTAATTTATTTCATATAACCCGAGATGTGCAGTTCACTATTTAATTATACAAGAATGACGAATGTTTGTAATTTTATTTAAGCACGCGAAATTTCGACCATAAATTCTTTTATAATAAAAAATATAAAAAATATTATCAATCTTATTGTGTACACGTAGGCGTGACACGATTCTTTACATTTAAAAAAAATAATGCGAATATACGTACGCGTGATTCGTTTCAAGGGGGATCTATAATTGTAAATAATCTAACCAAAAGCGGTAACAAAATCATGCAACAAGAAGTAATGTATTTAGTAAATCAAGATAATTAGGCCAAGTATAAAAATGGTTAAGCGACCGTGCTAGAACCACGGAATACGGGAATGCCTAACACCTTCTCCCAGATTAACAGAATTCCTTACTCAGATTTCTGGTTCGCAGAATGACAAACAAAGTAATATTTTCCTCGACTCGGGATTAAAACCGGTGACTTGGGACGCCATAAAATTCCCAGGTGACGACTCTGAAATTAATAAAGAATCCCGTTTCGATTGTCCTTTAATTGGAAAAACTCCATTTACACTACGCCCTCCTCGGGAATGTTGTGTAAAGTAAGAGGTGTGACAGTAAGTTGTGAGGCAGTTTGGTTATCCGCACATGTATTGAGATCCCATGAAGTTTGTGGTGTTGTGAGAGAAAGATGGCTCTCAAGATGCAGGTCATTTATTACACCTTAGTTGTTCTTAGGTTTCGTAGCATACAGTGCTATCTGTCTCCCCAAAATTTGTATTGTGCACTCGACGTGCTTGTGGCCGATATTCGGGAATTTCGTAGGTATGGGCATTATGTCTTGATGGGTATTTCCCTACTTACTATTATGTGCAAATCGGGTGGCACGCTGCCACGAGTATGCTATTTGGATTGGGTTGCATGCTGCAATGGTTTCATGGTTGGATCGGGTTGCACGTTACAATGGTATCATGTGTAGATCGGGTTGCATACCGCAACAATGAGATGATTAAGCATGGATCCTTATATTTATTTTTGTGTGTCATGTTTCTTACCTCTGAGAAAGGCTCATAGTATTTGATGGCCGTTTTATTTGTTACACAGGCTGGATAGTTCTTTTCCAAAATTCGTTCTTCCTTATGTGTCATATTCAAGTTGTAGCTTATTGGCGCATTGATGGCATCATATAAAATCTTATATAGTGTTTGCGGTGGCTTATTGCTGGAGTAGCTTGTACTGGGTGAGACGAGATTATTGGACTTGGGATCAGTGCGATCGCATTTATATAAGGCTTATTAAAGAGCAAATAACGTTATTCAGTTCACAATGAGATAAAGGTTTTTGTTAGGAGAGACTCCATAATTTGTGATTCGGCAGGTGGTTATGAGTTTCTACACATCTCTTCCAACGTGGCAGTATTGCGAGAATTGGAACATGGCTTATATATGTTATAAGGTATACTACGGGCTTCGGGTTAGTGAAAATCTCAGCTGTTGTGCTTGGGGGTGATTGCCCTGGGCAAATGAGTTATGGGCTGCATGGTGTGATTTCAGCGGAGGAGCATGGTCACATTGGGTTCAGTGTCTGATGATTGATACGGTGTTTGTGTGTGAGAATATGGTATAGTGGAGAATTTCGGATGTTGGAATTTGGTTCTAAAGCTTGTTAGCTAAGGTAACAGGAAAGATCTTCAGTCTGGCTCGAGCTAATATGCTCAACTGGGTTATGATGGTACGGGTAGGTGCATGAGGTGTTAAACAATAATTTTGGACAACTCCGAAGTAGTTCTTAGCACGTTCGAGGACGAACATATATTTAAGTGGGAGAGAATGTAAACGATCCGACCGGTTGTTTTGATCTCTAGCATGTCATTCAGCGGTTTGCAGCCTTGAGTTGCTTCACTTCAAGTATTATGACTTGCACGTGTGGTCGGAATTGAATTTCGGAAAGTTCAGAGTTGATTCGGATGGAAAATTCTCATTTCAAAAGCTTTAAGTTGGAAGAATTGTCTAAGGTTGGACTTTTAGTAAACGACCTCAGAATCAGGTTGAAAGTTCCAATAGGTTTGTATGATGATTTCGAACTTGGGCGTATGTCTGTATCGGGTTTTGGGTGACCGAGGAGCATTTTTGCGCTCATTTTAGAAAGTTAGCATTTTGGAAGAATTTCACAAGTTTAGGTTGAAAAGTATTTTAGTGTTATCGATGTTCGTATGGGATTCCGAGAGTAGGGATAGCTAAGTATGGTGATTCTGGTCCTAGGAGCGCATCCGGAAGTGGATTTGGAGGTCCGTAGGTCATTTCGGGGTCATTTGGCGAAAGTTAGAAATTCGAAGGTTTTTGGGAAGTTTGATCGGGAGTGAACTTTTTGATATCGAGTTCAGATTCCAATTTCGGAAGTTGGAGTAGGTCTGTAATGTCAAATGTGACTTGTGTGCAAAATTTGAGGTCCATCAGACGTGATTCGATAGGTTTCGGCATCGAAGATGGAAGTTTGAAGTTCTAAAGTTCATTAAGCTCGAATTGGGGTGCGATTCATGATTTTGATGTTGTTTCATGTGATTTGAGGCCTCGAGCAGGTCTGTGTTATGTTATAGAACTGGTAGGTATGATTGGGCGGGGTCCCAGGGGCCTCAGGTGTGTTTCGGGTCATTATTTCCACGTTTTGTTGTTGCTGATGCTGGTTCTGGTATCCTTCATCGCGAACGTATGGAGGCGACCACGTTCGCAAAGAAGGATTTGTGGGGCTGTTGGAGATTGCTCATCGTGAACGCAATGCAGAGGTCGTGAACGTGGAGGGGTGCCTGAGGAACTTACGCGAACGCGAAGGGCCAGTCGCAAACGCATAGAAGGAAAAGGAGGAGTTGTGCCTGAGGTCGTTTGTCCTTCGCGAATGGGGAGCATGGAACGCGAACGCGAAGGGGGTAGAGTCAGCTGAGCATCGCCAACGCGTTCAGGGGGTCGTGAATGTGATGAAGGTCAGGCCTGGGCAGATTTATTTTAAAGCGGGATTTAACCCATTTCACTCATTTCTCTCTTGGTTTGGGCGATTTTGGAGAAACTTCAAGAGGATATTTTCATCATCTATATAAAGGTAAGTGATTCCCACCTATATCAAGTTAAATACTTGGATTATATATAGATTTTAACATGAAAATTCATGGAAAATTATTGGAAATTTGGGGTTTTAACATTCCCATCTATTGGTATTTTGGATTTTGACCACAAATTTGGGCATGGAATTGAGAATAAATTATATATTTGAGTTTGTAATATTATGGGTAACAACTTTCTTTGGAAATTTTCGGAATCCGGGCAGGTGGACCAGAGGGTGACTTTATCGACTTTTCGGGCGGAGTTGGGAATTGTTATAAATTGGACTGTAGCGAGTATTAGAGTACATATTTATGAAATTTCACATTGATTGACTCGTTTTGGAGCAATGAGCATCGGTTTGAGTTGTTGGAAGAGCTTTGAAGCCGGTTATGGAACTTCGAAACGAGGTAGGTGTCTTTTTCTAACCTTGTAAGAGGGAATTAACCCCATAGGTAAAAAAATTTATTATGTGCTTCTATTTGTGGGGGCTGCGTACACACGAGGTGATGAGAGTATGTTCGTAACTACTAATTGTGCTTAAATCCGAGTAGTCTAGGACACAAATCATGTTATACTTGTGTTGTTTGCACCCTACTTGTTAATTTAATTGCTTAAATCATATTGGAACTTGATAAAGGAATTGTAAAAGGTTAAACTTCGTTTACTTGAGTTTTGTACGGGTCACTTGACCGTTAATGAGAATTGGTATTTCTTTGAATATTAGCCCCTTAATAATCTTGAATCGGTTGTTTTAATATATTTTCTCTTCTTATGGAGCGGGCCGAACGCCTCTGTAGCAAATAGATGATCTATGGTTCGTGTCGTTCGACCCTCGATAGTGTACAATTTATATATTTGTATGTTGGATCGAGCCGTACGACTTTGGTA